>NW_024870665.1:111186-124891 GCF_013358625.1 Macadamia integrifolia | reverse complement strand
TTTTGGCAGAAGGGGCCGTGAGAATTTACCACGAATAAAGAAACTAATTTTGTAGAAATATGTAGTTAAAAAAAAAACAAAGGGTACCAAAAAATAAGAAAAATAAAAAAGATGAAGAAAAGAGATAATAAAGGAGATTTGTTGGGAATATCCCTCTCCATAATGCTTTTGATGATAACAAACCAGTAATGTTCTAATAACTATCTCTCTAAGTATCATGTAAGGGATCACATCATTGAAGCATCGTGTAAGGGATCACATCATTGAAGCAGCATGTAAGGCACCACATCCTTGAAGCTCAAAGACATAATATGGGCATTGAAAATTAGAAGTTGATTAAGGACTTCAATTGAAGATTAGAAGACTCAAATTGAAGACTCTTGAAGAATCTTGAAGACTTGAAGAATTCAATGACTTCTAAATTAGGTTGTAATTTACACATACACGCACTACACTCATGCATTTTAATAATGGAAAAGATACATGAAAACAACCCAAGGCATATTGACACTCTTGTGTGACTGCCAGGCAGTCAAAACACAAAACAGAGCTCAACCGACAACTGCCAGATGTATTTGGCAAGTGCCGCGTGATCTCTATGATGATTTTTCCATCAGAAAATGGAAACAGAAGCCATCCAACAACTTTTGGATGGAACCGGCAACTGCCGGATTTAACCGGAAATTGAACCAGCTAGCCGGATCAACTCCGGATCAAATGACTGTGTTTTGATCAGCCCACAGAGAGCAACTTGCAACTTCCGGTTGGAAGCGGCAACTTCCGGTTCACCTCCAAAGACCCCTAACTACTATATAATGACTATATTTTGAGTCTAACGGCTAGTTTCGTACAACTGGACTAGGAAGCAGCAACTGCCGGTTGAAAAAATTTCTATCCGTTAGAAATTATTCTCCTTCCAAATTGGGTGATCTCATTATCCTAATTAAACCTAGTCTCTGCCTATATAAATGCCCCACTAATGACTTTAATAATTAACAATTAAGAAAGCTCTTGGCAATCATATCAAAGTCATTTGTGAGGATCAACAACTCTTTTATTGAGTTCATGGATTGAAGTCAAACACGTTCTTTAAGAGCTCAAGAATTGCAGTAAAGTCTCCTCTCCACTCTATACTCAAGGGAGACTACAAAAGGTGCATTCAATCATACATTTATATATTCATTTTTGCACGCACCGCACGAGGTAAACTCGAACAATTCTATTCCACTTTATTCTATTACTTTTACATTTTCCTAGACTATAATTAGGATTGTGTAAGGATCCTCTTATCCTAAAAAGAGTTAGGTGTCTCTCCATCGTAAAACGGGATTGTAAGAGGTGCCTCTCTACCTTGAAGGAGATTGTAAGGATACTCTTGTCCTAAACAAGATTTTGTAAAGGTTTTCTTCCCTACCTACTGTACTGAAAGGGAGAGCTAGTGTAATACCTTACAAGTGAAACTTGTAGGGAGTGGACTAGACTCAAGTTGAGTCGAACCACTATAAACCTTGATGTTGTGTGATTGTGTCTATCTTATTATTCCGCAAGTTTTAATTTACAATCTCATTTGGGAACCATTAATCCAAAAGGTTTAAATATCACTAGCATATCCTATTCACCCCCTCTAGGTTATATCAAGATTGGCCACAAAACATGAGTTCATGCACTTATATAATAGTAGGAGATATATATTTATACATATATGTGTGTGTGTGTGTGTGTGTGTGTGAATTTATATACACCTAAAATTTCTATTTTACTTATAAAAAGGACTTCTAATCACTTTGACACATTAAATAAAGTAAATGAACTCAAAAGGGAACTCTAAAATACTAGTGAGTATCTCAATCTAACTCAAACACTTAACTTACTCATATACTATCTTTCTCTTTACCTTATGGGTTTTTTGTATATTAAGCCATTTAAATGAAACCCAAGAAAATATAAGGTCCAATTATAATTGTTAACAGCCAAATTAAGGTAGAATGGTTGAGTGAATAATGAGATCACTCAAGCCTTTGTTTATAATAAGCACGACAAATAGAAAAATGCAAGTATGCCCCTGCATTAATTAGGGTCAGTGGTGGGGGGAAAGGCCTAAATTTCCCCGGGGCATTAATTACATGATTCAACAGTCATCACTCCCCCTCAAGTTGGCGCATAGATATCATGCATGCCTAAACTTGACTAAACAAGAATGAAATATTTTTCCTGTTAACCCCTTAGCGAACACATCAACTAGTTGGTAACTAGACTTCACAAAGGAAACACAAATCAAATGAGCATCCCCAACTTCTCTTTGATGAAGTGTTTGTCGATTTCCACATTTTCGGTACAGTGATGTTGTACTGGATTATAAGTAATATTGATAGCAGTCTTGTTATCATAATAAAGCATCATTGGAAGACAAACAGGTACACCAATATCATCCAATAGTGTATGAAACCACAACAACTCACAAATCCATTGTGCCATAGGCCCATAACACGAAATTCTGCTTCAGCTCTAGATCTAGCCACCACATTATACTTCTTGCTGTGTTAAGGTAACAAGATTCCCACGCACAAAGGTAATAAACTGAGATGGATTTTCTATCCGGTGATCCAACCCAATCATCATTTGTATAGGCTTTAACTTTGAGATGATCATAAGGAGATAAAAGAATCTCTTTTCCTAGAGCAAACTTCAAGTATCTCAAGATACGTAGGACTGCCTCCATATAGGAGGAATAAGGATCATGCATAAACTAACTCGCCAAACTGACAACCACAACAATATCAAGCCGAGTACGGTAAAAATAGATCAGTTTGCCTACCAATTGGTGGTAACGCCCTTTGTCAACAGGTTTGCCCTCTTTTTCTTTGAGCCATGTGCTAGCTTCCATAGGAGTATCAAAAGGATGACAAACCAATAAACCCGTCTCTGACAGTAAATCAAGGACATACTTCCTCTGGGACAAAAAGATGCCTTTTGAAGATCGAGCAACTTCAATCCCGAGATAGTACCTTAGTTTTCCAAGATCTTTTATTTCAAGCTCAACCAAAAAGTCCCTGAGGCAACCAATCTCAGTACGGTCATTCTATGTCACCACGATGTTATCCACATTGACGATGAGAATAGTAATTTTCTCACCAGACCAATTTATGAACAATGCGTGGTTAGCATTACTCTGCTTGTACACCACAGATGCCATTGCCTTATGAAATCTTCCGAACCACGCTCTAGATGGCTGCTTCAAACCATAGAGAGCACATTTCAACCTACAGACCTTGCTCTGAGTTCCCTTACTGGAGAAACTTGGTGGAATGTCCATGTACACTTCCTCATCGAGCTCTCTATAGAGGAAAGCATTCTTCACATTAAGTTTCGGAGATCCCATCCTAGGTTCAACGCCACAAGAGAAACACTAGCACAGAGGTCAATTTGGCAACTGGTGCAAATGTCTTCTGGTAGTCAATTCCATATGTCTGAGTGAACCCTATAGCCACAAGCCTTGCCTTGTACCTGTCCATAAAGCCATCTATCTTCTGCTTCACCACAAACACCTTTATAGCCATAAGCCTTGCCTTGTACCTGTCCATGTAGCATTCAATTTTTACTTTTCAATTTTTTCCAATTCTGGGAACACGAATAGAAGAAAAAGAAGACATGAGATATGTGGTGTTGAGTGCAAGTCTTATTGCCTTTTCTCAGAGCAATAGGTTGGTCAGAAGAATAAATTACACCTGATGTAATGGGTTCAATCGGCTCTGGATTTGGCTGGCAAGGGGATGTGTAAAGGTGCTGTAGTGGTGATGATGGTTTGAAGTTTAGTTATTTCTGGTGTGGCCCCTACGATAGGCCTAAAGAGTTACTCATCAATCTATCTCTGAAATTCACCAATAATCCTTTGGACAGGAGCCATCTCCCCTTGAGTTGTAATAGTAGTCTTTATCTCCCCCTGAGTTGGAACATCAGTCTTTGTCCCTTTATTCTCTTTTCTGAACAGAAGGACCTTCAAAGGAGGATGGTGTACACGCTAGTGGAGCAAGCAGATTCGGAGTCACTTCTTCACTATCAATACCAAACTCCCCTTGAAGAGGTGCTGAGGAGTAGTAACCGACGGATTCATAAAGCTCAACATCCATTGTTACTATTTTACGTCGAGCAGGAGGATGGTAACACTTGTATCCTTTTTGTGTAGGAGAATAACCCAGAAATATACACTTAATTTTATGAGGATCCAATTTTACTGGTGAGTGATGATCCCTATCATAGTAGGTACACCCAAAAGTCTTTGGAGGCACTAAGAAGCATGAATCCCCTTGAAGAACATCAACAGGAGTCCGGGAATCTAGAACTTTAGTAGGCATGTGGTTGATTAAGTAAGCAGCAGTGAGGACAACATCACTTCAGTACTAAGAGGGAACTTGTTTGGCAAACATCATGGCTCGGGCAATATCTAGTAAATGCTTGTTCTTGTGTTCAGCCACTCCACTCTGAGTTGGAGTACCAGTGCAACTTGTCTGATGAAGGATCCCATAGTTAGTAAGGTATTTTTTGAAACTGACCCTCCATGTATTCTATTCCATTATCACTTCGAAAAATCTTCAGTGGCATTGAACTGGGTCTGAATCATCTTGTGGAACCGCTAAAAACAATTGAAAACTTCACTTTTGTGCTGCATCATATACACCCAAGTAGTTCTAGAGTGGCAATCAATGAAGACACAAACCATCGCTTCCCAGAAAGAGATATCCGGCGAGGCGGACCCCATATATCAGAATGAACCAAATGAAAAATTGAAGAAATTCTTTTATTTAAAGGTAAATAATTGAAACAAGATTGTTTAGCTAGAGTCCAAGCCTCACAAAAAAATTCATCCCTATTATATTGTTTAACTAAATGCAGAAATAAAAGAGATAAGGTCCCAATTAGTGGGTGTCCTAAACGACAATGCCATTGATGTAAATCAGAGGAAGTAGAGTGTAGCTGATGAGGGGTAGTAGAAACTATAGCCATAGTGAGACAACCATCATCAAGCAAATAAAGACCACCCTATACCTTACCACATCAAATCGTCTTCCCCGTTACCAGAACCTGAAAGATGCAATTGGAAGGAAAAAAATTTTACTTCACAGTTTAAGTCCCTAATAAGGCAACTAATGGATAACAAGTTAGTAGCAAAATTAGAGATATGTAAAGCTGAAGATTAAGTGATAGAGGAAGAACACTAAATAGAACCCTTTTCGAAGATAGATTATAGGGTGCCATCTGCTACCCTAACTTTATCTCTGCCAGAGGTGGGGGAATAGTGTTAAAATAAGCTGAGGAACCAGTCATATGATCAGTGGCACCATAGTCAATGATCCAGAGACTAGAGACTACTGATGCACAATGACCTTGATCAAAATACCTGAATGAGCAAAGTTGGAACCTGAAGAGATTGAATTGGCAGGAGTTGATGAATTAGAAGCCTTTAGCATACGTCTGAGAGCCTAGTGTTCTTCCCGGGAGAGGCCGATATCAGATGCAGGTGGGGTGTCTACAGTCTCAGCCTGATTGGATTTGGTTTTAGGTCGACCACAAGCATGCTTTGCCTCAAAATCTGCATATTTTCCATAAAGCTTCCAACAGGTTGTGTTGGTATGGTATGCCTTGTTGCAGTATTAACATTTAACAATCTCCTTTATAGTATCACCAGTACGACTTGCTCCTTCAGAAGTAATAGTGGAACTAGTTTGTAAAGCTGATTTTTCAATCGTGGGTGGGTAAATCATAGAGTTGCGACGATACATGGTACGAACGAATGCAAAGGACTGTTCCAGAGTAGGGAGATCTACTAAGTACTTGGACACAAGTCTGATTCTAATCAACATTTAAACCAGCTAGGAAATCATACGCCCTAATTTTGTCCACATGGTTTGTATTGGGAGCAATGTCTTCAGCACTGGAAGGTTGATAATCTGCAAAGTGATCAAGCTTATACCTCAGAGTTCGAAGTTCAAGATAGTACTTGGACACAGAGAGGTCCTACTAAGTAGTGGTACGAACTTTCTTGCGAAGATCAAATACCTAAGCATCATTCCTTATTTGTCCATAGGTTTCCTTGGCAGCAACCCAGATCTGAGAAGTAGTTTCTAACAACAAGAATCCTCTAAAAATAGACTTATGAATAGAATTGATTAGAAAATACATTACCAGAGAGTCATTGGTGATCCATTTGTCTTAAGGGGTACCCTCTTCAGAGGGTTTCTTTGATTTTCCTGTGATGTGTCCAATGAGACCTTTGCCAGAAATAGTGAGGTAGGTAGATCTGGATCAGATGAGGTAATTAGTTCCTCCAATTTCATAGAACAAGCACCGAAATATATGTATTCATTGTGACCTTGCCCATCAAATCCGGAGATTGTAGTAGTTGCTTCAGACATGATGGCACCAAGGAGAAATTGACAATGATAGGGAAAAAAATCCAAAATCTTCAAAACCAGCTGTCAAAAAGTGCTCAAACTTGGATTGAGTTTCCCTGTAGGGGTATTGAATCACTCCTCCAAATATAACTTGCTTCTGATTAGGGACTGATGAGATGGACAAATTAGGGTTATGGGAGAAAGCCCTAATTTCAGGGGAAGAAGAGAGATCACACACCAAAACTTGGTAGCTAGGGTCGATCTCCTCTCTAGGGGTGGGGAGGATCTCCAAAAATCAACTGTATCTGAGAAGGGAATCCTAAAAATCGATGGAGTCATGGTTTTGGAGAAAATCCTGATTTCTGAAATCGTAGATGGGCATGGTCTTCAATCCTGCAAGCAATGGATACTTCTTCAAGTTGCAGTGCTTGTCAAGAGGAGGTTTAATCTTAATAGAAGAAAGAATCAAACCCTAAGAAGGGCCTAAGAAGGGAAGAATAAAAAATCGTAGGGCATGGAAAAGTACTCCAATTGCTAACTAGTAGGGTTTAGGGTTTAAAACATTGAGATAATGTGCAGGATAGCAGCTAGATTCATATGAATCACCTCATTAGTGCTGCCCTATGGGGAATAAGGAAGACCAAGGAAGAGAAGAAGATGGAGGTTGAGAGGAAGGTGGCAGCTGAGAAGGGATGGAGGCTTGTGATTTAGGAAGAAGAGGAGGGGAAGCCTGGAAAAACCTAGATCAGAAAAGTGGCTCTAATATGTTGACAGATAAATTAGGGTAGAATGTTTGAGTGAATAATGAGATCACTCAAGCTTTTGTTTATAATAAGCAAGACAAAAGGAAAACTACATGCCCCCCATCCACCACCCTCATTAATTAGGATTGGTGGAGGGGGGAAAGGCCTAAAATGCCCATGCGGCATTAATTACATGATTCAACAATAATATAACTACCCAAAGCTTGTTTTTCAGCCAATTGGATTGCCACCAGCATCTTATGGGCGCCCCAAGCTTCCGCCTAGCCTCAATACAGGATATATTAATCCAACCAGTTCAATGCAGCTGGCAATTGAAGATGCATAAATCAAATGGGGAATCTTGGTTGGAATAGTTAGAATGTAAGGTTTGTGATTAACAAGGGAGAAAGAGAGAAAGAGGAAGATGAAGGAGAAAGAGTTGGAGAGGAAGAAGATGGAGAAGAAGAAGAAGAAGAAGAAGAAGAAGAAGAAGAAGAAGAAGAAGAATGGTAGAATGTGCGTTGTGAGTAATGTCTCATTCACACCAATATATTACTTCACTAATATATTTACATGATATTACACATACCTCCCTAAGGAGGGAAATGAAAATAAAACATATAACGACAAATTGCTAAACTACGCTTAGGAACATAACTAATATCTCTAACACCTCCTTAAGCTGGAAAATAAATATCATGCATTCCCACCGGACAGTAGAGAACTGAACTGATGATGAAGAAGACCCTTTGTGAAGATATCAGCCAGCTGATCTCCAGTCCTCACAAAAGGTGTGCATATGTAACCAGTGTCAATCTTCTCTTTAATGAAGTGTCTGTCCACCTCTATGTGCTTTGTTATATCATGCTGCACTGGATTGTGGGCTATACTTATGGCAGTTTTGTTATCACAATAAAGCCTTATAGGTGCCTCAGTATCAAATCCCAACTCTTGGACCAACCTTCTCAACAAAAGGAGATCACACACTCCATGAGCCATGACTCTAAATTCTGCCTCTGCACTAGACTGAGCCACCACAGCTTGTTTCTTGCTCTGCCATGTAACTAGGTTTCCACCTACAAATGTACAATAACCTAAAGTAGATCTCCTATTAGAGACTGAGCTAGCCCATTCTGCATCAGTGAAGGCTTCTATCCTCATGTGGTTATGCTTGGTAAAAAGTAGTTATTTTCCTGGAGAGGACAAAGTACCAGAGAATGTGGTAAATCACATCCAAGTGCCCACTCGTGGGAGCATGCATAAACTAACTCACCACCGCCATTACATAAGTAATGTCTGGACGAGTCAAGGACAAATAAATGAGCTTCCCAACTAGCCTTTGATATTTCCCTGCATCAACAAGAGAAGGGCTAGCATCTTCTCCCAGCTTATGATTTTGCTCAATAGGAGAACTTGCTGGTTTGCAGCCTAACATTTCTGTTTCTTTCAATAGGTCTAGAATAAACTTTCTTTGGCATATGTTTATGCCCTTCTTAGATCTTGACACTTCAATCCCCAGAAAATATTTTAAGGGTCCGAGGTCCTTAATCTCAAACTGTTGGGCTAAGTAGTTCTTTAGATTGGCTATCTCAGTCCTGTCATCACCAGTTACCGCAATGTCATCCACATAGACAATCAAGGCTGTAATGGTGCCATTACCACGCTAGGTAAACAAAGTGGGGTTAGCCTGACTTTGGGAATAGCCATTTTTTAGGATAGCCTGTCGGAACCCTTCAAACCAGGCCGCCTTTGGAGACTGTTTAAGGCCATACAGGGCCTTCTTGAGAAGACACTTTTCCTGCTACAGAAGGGAACTTAAAGCCAGGAGGAGTTTGCATATACACCTCTTCTAAATCGCCATGCAAAAAGGTATTCTTCACATCCAATTGATACAATGGTCAATCCCTGTTTGCTGCCAAAGACAAAAGGACCCTTATAGTGTTATGCTTAGCCACAGGAGCAAGTGTCTCTTGGTAGTTAATCCCATACACTTGACTGTATCCTTTCGCCACCAGTCTTTCTTTGTACCTCTCAATAGTACCATCTGACCGGTACTTAATTGTGTAGATCTACCTGCATCCAACTGGAGTTCTCCCACTTTGAAGGTCAACCAATTTTCAGGTACAATTTTTTTCAAGGGTCTTCATTTCCTCAGTCATGGCTTGCTTCCACTTAGGATTAGACATAGCTTTAGAGACATTCTTAGGAATAGAAGCAGATGAGAGAGCAATGGTGAATGCAACACCTGTAGGAGAGAGAGTCATAGGAAACAAACTAGGCTATAGGATTAGTACAAGCTCTCTTTCCCTTCCTAATAGCAATAAGAAAATCTAACTCTGATGAGGAAGGAAAGATATTACTTGACTAACTAGGGTGGATCTCAGGAGTTGGATTCAAAGTGGACTCTTGGCAGGTTTTCTTGTTCTTCCTTGTGTACACAATGGTATCCTTTTCATTTCCTTAACCTGAACCACCTTTTGAATGATCACCAACATCAATAATATCCACCTCTTTGTGTTTCCCAATGTCGAGCATAAAAGGAGAGATAGGCAATGGTGAAAAAAAAGGAATCTCATCAGTAGCCTTTTCACCTCTATTATGCTCCCCCTGAAAAGGATGCTGAGAAGAGGCAAAAGAGGGTGCAAACTCAAGGAAGGTGACATCTTTAGAGAGAAGCCTTCATCTAGAAGAAGGATGATAGCAATTGTATCCCTTAGCAGTGGAGTAGCTAAAAAAGATGCATTTAAGGGCCTTGGGGTCCAATTTAGTTCGTGAAGACTTATTAACATAGACATAACAGATACACCCAAACACTTTGGGGGGAAGGGAGAAAGAAGAGGACTGAGGAGACAAGATGTCTAAGGGAGTTTTGGAACCAAGGAGTTGTGTTGGCATACGATTGATCAAATAAGCAGAAGTAAGGAGAGCATCAGACCAAAAAGTTTTTGGAACATACATGCCAAAGAGAAGACTCCTACTGACCTCTAACAAATGGCGGTTTTTTCTCTTAGCTACCCCATTTTGTTGGGCTATATCAATACAAGCTAGTTAATGAATAATGCCATGATCAGTAAAAAAGTCTTGAAGACCACCATACATATACTCCCCCCTTTGTCAGAACGAACAATTTTAATTTTGGTGTCAAATTGTGTACATACCATATGATAAAAAATTTTGAAGGCATCATACACATCACTTTTGTGCTTCATTAGAATTGACCAAGTAGCATAAGAAAAGTCATCAATAGATGAAACAAAGTGAAGAAAACCAAGTAGAGATTAGTTGTAGAAGGTCCCCAAACATCAGAGTGCACAATATGAAAAAGAACTATAGATCTATTACTATGATAAGGATAAAAAGAACGACAGTGTTTGGCAAAAATACATGGTTCACAATGAAAAACATGGGAACTAGGAAAAGAAGTAGATAAATGAGGTAATTGTTTCCTCATAAGAACAAAAGATGGATGTCCCAAACGTTGATGCCACAACATCACAGAATCCACAGAACTGCTATCAGTACGTCCACACACATAAGACTGAGTTGTAGCCAAAATAGGTGATTGAGGTTCAAGTATGTAGAGTCCTTTCTCTTGACACCCACTGCCAATAATTCTCTTCGTCACCAAATCCTTTCAAAGAGAAAATGAGAAGGGAAAAAAATGACACAACAGCTCAAGGATTTTGTCAAATGACTCAGACAAGAGATTACGGGTAAGGTTAGGAACGTGAAGCACATAATCAAGTGAAATGGAAGAAGTAATAGGAATGCTACCTTTACCAGAAATGGAGGAAAGGGAGCCATCGACAACCCTGACCTTATCTCTACCGGAAAAAATAGAGTACGTATCATAATAATGAGACATACTAGTCATATAATCCGTAGCACCAGAATCAATAACCTAAGATGGTATTGTGGAAGGGGCAGATGAGGAAACCTGCAAGGTGGAAGCTGAGGAATCTGGCACTATAAGGGCAGATGATGAGCCTCCCAACTGAGACATGACCTTGCGGAATGTTGCAATATCCTCCCTAGTAAGGGAACTGTGTTTTGCCTGTGGGCTAGGAGCAGACCCTGTAGTAGTATGCTTGGCCTCAACACTGTGGGCTTTAGCTCCCCCACTACGTCCACCACGAGCACCACTAGAACCACCATGCATGCCAGGAGGTCGACCATGAAGAACCCAACATCTCTCTTTGGTGTGCCCAGACTTCCCACAATGATCACAGCATCTATCGTCGCCACGGGGTGGGCCTTGGCCTCGACCACCACCACACCAATCTCTCTGAGAGCTAGTAGTAAGAGTTGACCTCTCAAGGGAAGGAACATGCTCTATAGCCACCCGCCTGGTCTCCTCACTTTGCAAATAGCTACACACTTCATCAAGAGATGGAAGTGAGGATTGGCCCAATATTTGTATCCGGATAGGCTCATACTCAGGATTTAACCCACCAAGCAAAATAAGAATCCATTCTTTCTCAAGTGTCCGATAAACTTTAGCTTCATCCTCAGGGTTGGATAGTTGGAGGTCCCTGTAGTGATCATACTCTTCCCAGATACTAATGACAGTGTTATAGTACTCAGAAATGGTCCTAGCCCCTTGCTTCATGCCAATGACTTTCTGGAGTAGTTGATAAACTTTGGCTGAGTCACCCACACGGTCAAAGGTTTTAGTAACACTGTCCAAAATATCCTTGGCAGTTTTTTTCCTCATAAACCTTCCAATCTCAGGTCTTATGGAAAAGATCAGCCATGTCGTAACAGTGGAGTTTTCGGTCTCCCATTTTGGATATGTCGGGTCATCTTGTGTAGGAGCCTTAATGGTACCTGTAATCATAGTTTTTAAGGCGGTAAGGTGACGGAGGCGTTTGAGGACCTTTCGGAGCGCCTTAGCAATAAGGCGGGCATAAAGCATCGCCTTATTGACTAAAGCGTTTTTGTGTAATTTTTTTTATAAAACCAATCTATTTGGCTCAAATCCTAGTTGAATCCTATTACTCATATGCTAAATAAATATTAAAGGTTTATATTCATACCAATGTAAGATATTCATCAAGAAAACAAATCAATAAAGTGAATAAACTAAGTTCATCTTCATCATTCATCAATCATCAATCATCATAACATATTAACATATAATATAAATACATAATTATGAAACACTGAACGAGTCTTTACAGTGAGACACCGAACCTGTCTGATACAATCACCGTATGGTGTATGATCAATATGAAAGAAGAAGGAAGAAGCAGGGAGAAGAAAGAAAAGAGAAAAAAAAAAAAAAAACTAATCATACGAACTACGAAGTCTCAGTGAGACACCGAACTTGTCTGATACAGTCACCGTATGGTGTATGATCAATATGAAAGAAGGAAGAAGCAAGGAGAAGAAAGAAGAAAAGAGAGAAAAAAAAACTAATCATAGGAACTACGAAGTCTCAGTGAGACACCGAACCTATCTGATACAGTCACAGTATGGTGTATGATCAATATGAAAGAAGAAGGAAGAAGCAGGTAGAAGAAAGAAGAAAAGAGAAAAAAAAATCGCACAAATCAGAAATTAAAAATATAAACTAAAACATACCTGGAGATGTGGAATGACACTTCGTTGGAGGTCGTTGGAGGTCGCCAGATGTCGCCAAAGGCTATCAGAGGAGAAGGAGAAGCCGCTGGAGAAGAATCGAAGGAGGCGGCTGCCATGGCTCACCGTCGGTTAGTTTGGGGTTTTGCGATTTGGAGCGGAGACTGAGAGAGATGAAAGCACTTCGTCGGAGGTTGCCGGAGGTCGTCGAAGGTTGTCGGAGGAGAAGGAGAAGTCGCCGGAGAAGGATCAAAGGAGCCTCACCATCAGATGTTTGGGGATTGCGAATTGGAGGGCAGAGTCGCAGACTGAGAGAGAATGAGAGGCGCGATTTTATTGATTTTGGTTTTATTTTATTTATTTATTTATTTTTATGGTCAGGGTTTTTATTTTTTATATGGTTTTTTATCCAATGCATCACATGTGCATCAGACCTTATACACCTCCCAATGAGAATATGTAATTTGGAATCTTCATCAAGCAATTTTAAAATTTGTTTTAAGAAAAAAAATTGATCCAATGCATCACATGTGCATCAGACCTTATACACCTCCCAATGAGAATATGTAATTTGGAATCTTCATCAAGCAATTTTAAAATTTGTTTTTAAAAAAAAAAAATTGATCCAATGCATCACATGTGCATCAGACCTTATACACCTCCCAATTAGAATATGTAATTTGGAATCTTCATCAAGCAATTTTAAAATTTGTTTAAAAAAAAAAATAGTAACCGATGTTCTGGTCCAGATAAGGTAAGGTGCGTCAGCTCTTGCATTGCGGGATAGCATATTCTGACGTATGGTGTTATAAAGTTCTAATTCACGGTAACTTCACAGGAAGAAGCAGATCAAAGCGCCTGACGGACCTATTTTCAAATGTTTCCAGTAATTATGATAGATTATAGATATACGTGGATAAAAAAAATATACGACAAGATGCATTTAGTCGTCGCTCCTGCAAATGTGATAATGTGTTTTAAAAAAAAAAAAAA
>NW_024870665.1:94618-111086 GCF_013358625.1 Macadamia integrifolia | reverse complement strand
AGTTTATTCACTTTATTGATTTGTTTTCTTGATGAATATCTTACATTGGTATGAATATGAACCTTTAATATTTATTTAACATATGAGTAATAGGATTCAGGTAGGATTTGAGCCAAATAGATTGGTTCTATAAAAAAATTACACAGGAATGCTTTAGTCGATAAGGCGACGCTTTATGCCCGCCTTGTCACTAAGGCGCTCCGAAAGACCCTCAAACGCCTTCGTCGCCTTACCACCTTAAAAACTATGTTATGAAGTGAAGATTGTGGCTGGAGCTTCAGATTCAGAGGTGGGCAGCAACTTTCAGGGTTTTGTCAGGGTTTTGTTAGGGTTTTCTGGAAAAATTGATTATTGTCAGGGTTTGCAGGTGTCGACTTTTGTCTGTGTTTCTTTATTTTTCTGATTTTGTGAAGAATGTCTGAACCACCAAAGAATATTATCACTGAGGTTGTTTCCTCGTCTTCTAACCATTGTTGTCATGACGTCATGGCGATCCAAGGCGGTGGAGGGTGGCTAATCAATTCGGCGATGAATTGCACGTTATGGTGTTGCCATGGCAGTAGCCATCGCTGTCAAGAACAACTGAGATCCAATGAGAATTTGCACGTAGCTTCTGGTCTTTGACATAAAGAAAGAAGGTTGTAATAATGAAACGGACATGTGAGAATTTGGTCCTAGCTAGTGAACAAGAAAGACCCTCTTTCCCATGCATTTCTTAGGGCTTTCAGGTATGCCACGTCGCATTCTTGATTATCCAGATGCTTACGCTAGATGGAATGCCCTTAGCAGTTTTGGCCCTTATATATTCGTAGTTGGGATTCGTCGTTTCTTCGTGGTCGTAGCAATCACTTCAAGCAAATCACCCATGTGCTATATTTTCCCTATTTTCTAAAGTTATTTAGTATGCTATAAACCTACAAGATATACTCTGTAACATATAAAATCAACATTAAGCATCATCAAATCATAAAAAATCAACGTAGCCATATCAAGACAGCAAAAATCAACATGAACTTGTACAGTTACACATCAATTCATAAAAAATTACACATACATTAAGTCATAAAAAATCAACTTATTGGCAGGATTTAATGTGTGACCGACTCCTTGAAAAAGGACAAAGACCTACAACATGTTATTCAAGAATCAATGAGGAAAGCAAACCAAGATGGTTGATTATTATGGCTCTAAATATTAATGAGAAGAAACGAAATTGTCCAAAGTTCCTATGAGGAAATTTTTTTTAGATAACAGCATTTGACTACTGGTAGCTCAACCAAATTTAGGCCTCATATATGCAGCTTTTGCCAATGGACAAGTGCATTTTTTATCAGCAAAAGCAAAGTTCAATGGATGTATTTAATTTGGTAACGATTTGAAATCAAGTTCCTTCAAATCCGAAAGAAAACTTACTGATTTTTTTTTGCTGTTAACCATTATTGACTATTGGAGACTCGCAGTTTCAGTCTTGCAAAGTTGAAGAAGACTGAAGAAGAAGTGAAGAAGAATAAGAAGAATTGAACTACTGAAGAAGAAGAAGAACTGGAAAGAGGAAGAACAATCAGGAAAAAAAAACAGAGTATTACGGAAGAAGAAGAAGAAGAAGTGACGAGTAGCCAAAGGAGAAGTCGGCAAAAAAAAAAAAAACTTCATACCCATCGTCCCAGCTGAAACCCCAATCCCACCCCTTCAACCCTTCTGAAACCCCATCGAGCCTCTGTTACCCCCGTCTCAGCCTCGGACTTCCATCAGCCAAAAAGAAAAAAAAAAGCTCTGCTGCAAACAGAGAAGCCGAACCACAACTCCACCGACCTCTTTTTTTTTGGGTCTCAGTCCAAACACCCTCTCCAGGGTTCTGTCCAAAAAAAAAAAAAAAAAAGAGCAGAAAGAGAGAAAACAGAACCAGAAGGAAGCGAAGGAAGAAGAAGAGAAGAGGCAGCGAGAGGCAAGATCAGACCAAAAAAAAGAGCAGCAAGAGGAGAGAGTCGACGAAGAAGAAGAACAGAAGAGGAGGAGCAGAGAAGAAAAGAAGAAGCAAGGAGACGGGAACATACCTGTTCCGGATTTCCTCCATCACCGCCTGTTATACTCGAACATCTTGCCGGCCTGAAATCTTGCATCAACCTTCTCGTAAGCCGCTGTTCCCATCGTTGGAAGCGACCGGTGTTCATTCCATCTCTGAGTAAGAGATCCCCTCCTCTCCTTTTGTCGGCGGTGAAACCCCAACCCACAGTCTTATTTTCTTCCTTCTTTTATTTTAAATTCTTTTGACTTGCCAAAAATACCCCTCCCTTTCTCCTTTATTCCCCTTTTGTCCCATATATTTTTTATTTCCAATTAAACCCCTATCCCACACGTGACTGACACACCCTTTTGTGGTTTAATTTGAACTTCCAAAAAAAAAATTAAATTAAATTACAATTTTGCCAAAAAAACAAAATTATTTACTATTCTGCCCCTGCCCTTTAAGCCTCCAGTTATTTACTATTCTACCATTATTCTTTGAGTGTTATTTTGTTACTCATCACCATGGTAGCCAATAGTGAAGTTGTTCAACAGCTGAATTCCTATAAAGGAGAAACTGATACAAAATTTGATGCTCTCACTAACATGGTCACGTCCCTAAAGACAATGGTGGAATCGATGCAAGTTTCTATTGATCATTTGGTGGCAGCAGATAAAGGAAAGAGTCTCATTCAGTCTGGGGATTCTTCCAACACCACTCCACAGGATCTTCCAGTAACACCACCACCACCACATCATACACCACCACCACCACCACCTCCACCATCATATGGGACTGGTAGACATGATGATGGAGCAGAAAGAGCAGCAAAACTGGATGTCCTTGATTTTTATGGAGACAATAATCCAGAATTGTACCTTGACTGGATTCACAGTTTAGATACATTCTTCAGATGGTACGGGTTGACTGAGGCTCGAAAGATCCTATTTGCAGAGGCCAAATTGAAAGGCACGGCTCGAGTCTGGTGGATCAAGCAACAACAACAGAATCGAACCCGAGGCATTGGTTTGTTCACTACTTGGGCTGAAATGTATGAAGTCATGAATCGGCGATTCTTGCCTTCTGATTATAAGCAACGCATGCATCTCAGGTTTGCACAGTTGAAACAAGAGAATTTGACCGTTGAAGAGTATGTTGCTAGATTTTATTATTTGGCCACTCGTTCTGACTTTGAGTGGGATGAAGAAGTCTTAGTGGCCCAATTTCGCAATGGTTTGCATCCTCAACTTAGTGCTGCCCTTGCATCTAGTCGACTACCTACAATGGAAGACGTCGTACAAGTAGCATATCAGGTTGAGGAAAGTCTGAAACGCCCATACAACCGGAGAAATTTTGCAGATACTTTTTCTCGAGGTACTAGTTCCGTTTGGCAACAGTCTCCTACCCAAGAGAGGTCATCTAGCAAGCCACAGGCAAGTGCTACATCTATGGCTTCTTCACGACCTAGTCGGCCGTATTCTCCACCTCGACATGTTTCTGAAATGTCATCTTCACGGCCTACTCGCCCATATTCACCCCCTCGGCGTGGTTCAGATAAACCTTCTGATTCTTCAAAATTCACAGTTCGGTGCTACTCATGCCATGGATTTGGACATATCAGTGCCCAATGTCCCAGCCGTTTGGTTGCTTTTATTGATAAGGATTCTCCTATACCATATATTCCCGAAGAGCAACTTGGTTCTGACACAGTTGATTTAAGAGAAGAGCGTGCAACAGGTGAAGTCAATGACACTCTCAGTGACGATGACCAACATCCTTTTTATGTCATTCGTCATGTGTTGACCACTCAAAAGGCCACTGAAAATGAAGATTGGCGCCGCAGTAGTATTTTTCAGACTCGTGTGAAGTGCAATGATCAGTTGCTAACCTTGGTCATTGATGGAGGCAGTTGCACAAATGTTGTCTCTGAAGACGTTGTTCGTAAGCTGGGATTGAATACAGAACCACATCCTAATCCTTACAAGGTTGCTTGGGTGAACAACACTAATCTCAAAATCACAGATAAATGCTTGGTCACATATTCTATTGGTGGATTTAAGGATACAGTCCAATGTGATGTCCTCCCTCTGAAGGTGTGCCATATCCTTCTTGGTCGACCTTGGTTGTTTGATAAGAAAGTACAGCATTGTGGCTATGCCAATACCTATGCCTTTAAGCATGCCAACAAGACTATGAAGTTTCATCCTGCCAAAGATCTCCCTGAAATTAAGCTCAAGAAGATGGTGGGATCATTCCTCATTCAGCGTATTCCTTCAGACGGTCTCCTCGGTCCTTTCCCTAACTCGACGGAGTCGAGTTCTTTTCAGAGGAGGAGAGTTGATGCAGATACGGCTGCTTTTTCTTGGTTGGACCAGCATGACCGACTTTGGAAGCCAAGAGTCAAGAAGAACCGGTCCAGCCCAGGGTTTGGTCCAACAAGAGTTGGAAATAAAATTAGTAGTTTACTTAGTATTTTATTTCATGCTTTTATTTTTCAGATTTGAACGTCGGAGTGGGATTTACTTCCTTGCTTTGGTTTCCTTTTTATAGTTGTTTCCTAGTTTAGGCTAGTTTCCATTCCAGTTAAGTTTCTAATTTCATGTTCCTATTTTCCTATATATTAGTTGTAATCGATTGAAGATTTAGAGAGTAATTTTGATTATTGAATGAATGTGTTGAGTGTGATTTCCCTTTCCCCCTCTCTACTCTGATTTCCCCTCCCTTCCCTAAGGGTTCTCCATCAGTGCTCGTCTTCCCTGGCATGGCAGTTTTAGCCTTAGGGAGTAAATAGGAGCCTCGCTTTGGAGAATTCCTTGAGAATGATAACTCTTATCCGTAGCTTGGTTCCTGACTTGAGGAGTGAAAGGCTGGTTGTTGTAGACATACATAACATAGGCTATGCTCTTCGGTAAGCATTCCAATAAAAAGTAATCCCTTTCTTGTTCTTGTGCTTTCGTTCGATATCTCCCCTCTCCATTCTTTGAGTTCGCCTATTGCCTTTACCTAGCAGCAAGATGCAACGTTGTTTCGGAAAAGGGAATGCTTCTTCCCCTCTACCGTGCGGTGCTAAGACTTGGCGAAATGAAATGAATCAGTTCGTTTGACCAACCCGAGCCTTCGAGCCTCTAGTTCTTCTGGTTTTGCTAATATCCTTTGATGATAGGCCAACTGAAGGAAGATTCTTGGGATCCTACTTCTGTTTTATCAGAAGGCGGCACATAGGCTTATGAAGGAAGGAATCCCACCTTCTAGTCTATCAGCTACTGTGCCTAATTTTGAGCCTTTTGGTCATAGGTTGTTCTGTAGCAGTGCCTTGCTTAGCTCTGAAGATCGATGAGAAAAGACCACCACTGTGGTACTGTACGTCTTTCTTTGAAAAGATGAGAACACACCCTTGCTAATATCATAGAAGGTAAGGCAAAAACAAAAGTGAAATTATGAGCTAATGGCAGGCATACTCCTATTTGATAAGATAATATGATACCACCTCCCACTTTTGGGGCACTTGTTTGATGAGCTAAGCCTAAGCCCTCTATAAGTCAAAAGCTAGCCTTACAACTAAAAGCATGGTCAGAATCAACCCCTTTTTTTCCTGTGCTTTACTAGTAGGGCTAATGAACGACCCTTTGATCTAGTGTGTTCACAGTTCATAGACCAGATCTGATTAGAAATGCTTAAATGAGTGGAGGAAGGAGGGTGATGTATGATAGCTGGAAGGAGTGGATTAAGACAGAAGAAGTGAAGAATTCTGCGCTAAACGAATGAATACGAATGCTTTGATATGTTTGATTGCAATGCATCACTCTTCATTAACTTCTGACATGAGAAGTCCAGCCTTAGATGGCTTCGAGAAGCTCCCTTTTTTCCCACCTCTAAAAGAGATTTCATACTATTAAGAAGATTGTGAATAGAGATGGCAATAGACACAAGGACTAGGACTCCCCTCCAATCCTTGTTTATTTAAGCAATACAAAAGTATATTGAAGGCCTATCATAAGCAGAAGTATAGTAAAGATTGATTGTGGACAATTTTAAATGCGGCCAATGTGGATGGTGGACCTCGGCGCAATGGTATGGTTGTGCCATTGTGACCTAGTGGTCACGGGTTTGAGTCGGGAAACAGCTTGGTAGAAGTAGATTACAAAGTAACTACCCCCAATATATTACAACTCCAAACCCAAAACAAATAGAACATTGAACTAGCTTGACAGAGTCAGAAGTAACGATAGGGAAACAAGGGAACTAAGACCAGAAATAACTCCCCAAAGATTCATGAACAAACCAGTAGCCAAATCCCAATCAAGACTCAACCCTAAGAGAGAGAAACATCCCTGCGGCTAGGGTATGGGAGATTACCTGCGGTGGGGCATGTAGGCCTCTGATGGGGCTGCAACTTAGGTCAATGGTAGCCCTTGATATGAGGAAGAAAACCTCCAAAGATGAGCTGATTCTGCTGGCTGACTAGAAAGTTATGAAACTTCTTGATTTCTGAACTTAGAGAGAGAATAAGAGAGAATTCTGCTAGAACAGCAGGTGGACTTCTTGGATAGCTTCCCGAGGAGGATCGAGTGGTCCTATAACAGCTTAGAACAAACCCTTAACAGTGGTTACTTGCATAGTTTTTAAGGCGGTAAGGCGACGGAGGCGTTTGAGGGCCTTAGCAATAAGGCGGGCATAAAGCGTCGCCTTATTAACTAAAGCGTTCTTGTGTAATTTTTTTTATAAAACCAATCTATTTGGTTTAAATCCTAGTTGAATCCTATTACTCATATGCTAAATAAATATTAAAGGTTTATATTCATACCAATGTAAGATATTCATCAAGAAAACAAATCAATAAAGTGAATAAACTAAGTTCATCTTCATCAATCATCAATCATCAATCATCAATCATCAATCATCAAACATCATAACATATTAACATATAATATAAATACATAATTATGAAACAAAATTATAAATATAAAGAAAAGAAGACATAAAATATACAAGTATTTATTATACTTACCTCTATGATGCCATAATGAGTGCCTAAGCTCTAAGGTCATCCACTATATTTCTACTCCTGTCAAAGAAGTAATTAAGAACTTAGAATTAAAACACATTGAAAGTAAAAATCGAGATGCCAAATTAAATGGATGAGAAGTGATTAACCTGGGGATTCTTAATCATTCTAAAAAACTTTAAACTTCAATGAAGCTAAAACATAAAATAAACTAAAATGCTAAGAATTTAGTAAATAATGAAAGTCAAATACTTAAAAGTTCAAGGACTCAAAAAACTTTAAAGTTTAAAGACTCAAAATACGTCAAAGTTCTAAGACTCAAAGACTTTCAATCCAAATCAGTAATTAAATTAAAATCTTCTTCTTCATCTGCATTCTGTTGCTGGCTTGCATCATTTGGAGCTATGCCATAATCATCCTCAATGTTTTCATCATCACGAATATCCTCTTCACTCATCTCATCCACTTCTTCATCTGACGAATCCTCAAGCTCAACCCTCCTACCACGCCGGGTATAGCAAAGATTGGTTCCACTGGTAGATGCTGGAGCCCTCCTTGGTCTATTATGGCCTTGGTATGATGAAGATGCTCCAAGTGCTCTATCAACATCTCTCCAAGTGATATCATTCTCAGGATGCACTAATTCATCCTCTGATTCACCAATCATCCACTCACTACTCCAATTAAGATCATCGAGCAACAATGGATTGTAGTTTCTACATTGTTCTTTTCTTTCTTAGAACCTTGCTTGAAGTCGGCGATTATATTGAATGTAGACAAGATCATTTAACCGCTGATGCTCTAACCTATTCCTCTTCTTGGTGTGAATCTAAAAAACATTAATAATATGAAGTTATCTACTTATCTTCAATAAAACCATATTAAGTGAAGTACATGTACTATTGTAATCAGAACTCAATAGTCAATACTCACAAATTCAAATGTGCTCCAATTGCGCTCACAACCAGAAGATGAGCAACAAAGACCAAGTATGCGCAATGCAAGCTTTGAAAGGTCAGGAGCAGTACTTCCATGTCGAGACCACCAAGAGACTATAAATATATAATATAAAAAAATAGGTTGAGTAAAAAATCAACATCCAAAGTTCTAAACTAATTAGAACTTTAAAAGGAAATATACTTACTAGGATTCAACTTGTCCCTTTGTCTAATCGCCATGTCCTTTGCAAAACTTCCTTGAACAGTGGTATACTTGTCAACCTGGACAATGATCTTATCTTGCAAGGTCTCATCAGGCACCAACCTTACAAGAACATCATTGAAGGCATCACTTGCTTTTTGAGCTAAGTCCAACTCATTATCAGGATTATCTGCTATTGCCTTAAAGAACTTGTTTGGATTGAGGAAAAAGGCAGCTAAATATATTGATCCATTCATCATAGTCTCACAACGGTGATCAACAATCGCTATGATTTTCTTCCATTTCCTTTCATCATCTCCAAAATTTTTTCTGATGTTCTTCTTTGCCACTTGTATTGCCATATATACTTTAGGCATAGCAGGCAACTCATCACCATCTACAATCCTCAAGAGTTGAAGAAGAGGCTGTGATGCCCTTATACAATCCATCACACCATTCCAGAATGTTGTAGCAAACACAGTCTCAGAAGCATTCTTCCTTGCCTCTGTAGATGCAAGCTTAGAACGGGACCATTCATCATCAACAAATAATTTTTTCAAAGATTCTCTGTGCTTGTATAAGCTCTGGAGTGTTAAAAAGGAAGAGGCAAATCTAGTCACTCCAGCCCTCACTAAGTCTCCTCCTGTTTTTTGCCTTATGGCTTCAAGAAGACGAGTGTGCCTGTAGATGAATGCAGTCAATTTCCTGCCCTTCGATATAATAGACATATAAGAGCGTAATTTGCCTACTTCCTCCATCATAAGGTCTATGCAATGAGCTACACATGGACTCCAAAATAACCTTTTCCTTTTCTCCATTAGTAGTCGACCCGCTGCAACATAGTTGGCAGCATTATCAGAGACTACTTGAACCACATTATCTTCACCAATCTCTTCAACCTTACTATCAAGTAGCTTAAATAACATTTCAGCTGTTTGTGATTGGCTAGATGCATCCATAGACTCCAAAAAAAAAGTCCCCTCCGGACAGTTGACAAGAAAATTAATTAGGTGCCATCCTCTCTTGTCTGTCCACCCATCTGACATGAGTGTGCACCCATGTTTCCTCCAATATCCTTGATACTTCACCTTTAACTCATCAATTTTATCATTTTCAGACTTCAATAGAGGCCCCCTATAGTCATGAATTGAAGGGGGCTTGAAACCTGGTCCATATTGACCAATTGCCTCTACCAATCCCTCAAAACTCCTTAACTTCAAAGCATTAAATGGAACACCACTCTCATAAGCCCACCTTGCAAAGTAAGAACGAAGTTTATCTCTTTCTTCTTCTCCTCTTACTCGGTTCTCCATTGTTGTCTGATATGAACCTTTATCCCGCCTATCTGCAACAACTTCTTCTGGAGTCCTCCTCACATGCTTATCCATGGGACCCCTTGTTGTTTGGATTGTGTTTGAATGATAGCTTTATTTCTTTTTGAAGTTGTCCCAGAGCTAAGGATAGGAAATAAGATCCCTAAATTGGATACTATATTCTGTTGTGGTCCCGTTACTTCTGTAGGTCCATCACTAACATCCAAATCATCCAAACAATCAAGTTTCCTCTTCCTCTGGTTCTTCAAGATTGCATCTCTCATCTCTTTAGCAATTGCTTCAGTTGTTTTCACACACTTGGATACATCTCCATAGCCACCAATAAGATGTTGCTTCAATCGTTTTATTCCTCCCTTGACATCCTTCCCACAAAGGGTACACTTAATCCAATTTCTGTCTGATACGTCAGGCCAATACCCATATTTCCATCCAGGATCATTTGATTTAGCTCTCCTTTTTGGATCCTTGCTTGGATCAATCGTTGATTGTGCAGTAGCAGCAGTACTTGTATTTTCACCCCCACTGCTACCACCAATTGTTTCCATAGATGAGTGGATTCAACTTGTCTCTTTGTCTAAGACTGTAATGTGAAAAGGTAATCAGAATAAGAAAAAGGTAATAAAAGGGAATATTACTACTATAAGGGAATATTAGCCTATTAGGTAATAAGGTAATAAAAGCAAATGCCTCCATTAAAGAGGTATGGAAAAATCAAAATAAGAAAAAGAAAAAGAAAAAAATACTTCAGGCAAAATATTAGTAGTGCTCAGATTAACGCAATCTATACAAATTGGAGTCAAATGTGGAGTCAAAACTTGTGCTGCTCATTCATAAGCTCAAATTCAGATAGCCTTTCTGTGAGATTTTCTTTACATAACTAAGCTTTTTCTTCTAATTTCTCCAAAATTATTTTAATAAATACGTTAAGCCCTAATGTTATTAATAATAATAATAATAAAAAAAAACCCTGCACTGATCAACCAGCCAAACCAGACAAGTCTTTACAATCACCGTAGGAAGAAAAAAAAAAAAAACTAATCATACGAACTACGAAGTCTCAGTGAGACACCGAACTTGTCTGATACAGTCACCGTATGGTGTATGATCAATATGAAAGAAGGAAGAAGCAAGGAGAAGAAAGAAGAAAAGAGAGAAAAAAAAACTAATCATAGGAACTACGAAGTCTCAGTGAGACACCGAACCTATCTGATACAGTCACAGTATGGTGTATGATCAATATGAAAGAAGAAGGAAGAAGCAGGTAGAAGAAAGAAGAAAAGAGAAAAAAAAATCGCACAAATCAGAAATTAAAAATATAAACTAAAACATACCTGGAGATGTGGAATGACACTTCGTTGGAGGTCGTTGGAGGTCGCCAGATGTCGCCAAAGGCTATCAGAGGAGAAGGAGAAGCCGCTGGAGAAGAATCGAAGGAGGCGGCTGCCATGGCTCACCGTCGGTTAGTTTGGGGTTTTGCGATTTGGAGCGGAGACTGAGAGAGATGAAAGCACTTCGTCGGAGGTTGCCGGAGGTCGTCGAAGGTTGTCGGAGGAGAAGGAGAAGTCGCCGGAGAAGGATCAAAGGAGCCTCACCATCAGATGTTTGGGGATTGCGAATTGGAGGGCAGAGTCGCAGACTGAGAGAGAATGAGAGGCGCGATTTTATTGATTTTGGTTTTATTTTATTTATTTATTTATTTTTATGGTCAGGGTTTTTATTTTTTATATGGTTTTTTATCCAATGCATCACATGTGCATCAGACCTTATACACCTCCCAATGAGAATATGTAATTTGGAATCTTCATCAAGCAATTTTAAAATTTGTTTTAAGAAAAAAAATTGATCCAATGCATCACATGTGCATCAGACCTTATACACCTCCCAATGAGAATATGTAATTTGGAATCTTCATCAAGCAATTTTAAAATTTGTTTTTAAAAAAAAAAAATTGATCCAATGCATCACATGTGCATCAGACCTTATACACCTCCCAATTAGAATATGTAATTTGGAATCTTCATCAAGCAATTTTAAAATTTGTTTAAAAAAAAAAAAATAGTAACCGATGATCTGGTCCGGATAAGGTAAGGTGCATCAGCTCTTGCATTGCGGGACAGCATATTCTGACATATGGTGTTATAAAGTTCTAATTCACGGCAACTTCACAGGAAGAAGCAGATCAAAGCGCCTGACGGATCTATTTTCAAATGTTTCCAGTAATTATGATAGATTGAAGATATACGTGGATAAAGAAAATATACGACAAGATGCATTTAGTCGTCGCTCCTGCAGATGTGATAATGTGTTTAAAAAAAAAAAAAATTCGATCCAATGCATCACATGTGCATCAAAACTTATACACCTGCCAATGAGAAAATGTAATTTGGAATCTTCATCAAAGCAATTTTAAATTTTACTTTAAAAATAGTGAACACATAAGGCGACCGCCTTAGGTATAAGGCGTCATAAGGTGTCGCCTTTCTCGCCTTGTAGTGCCTTAGCGTCTAAGGTGGTCGCCTTATGCACTTCCCATAAATCAGTGGGCTGCCTTACCACACATGGACCACATCAGTCGCCTTACCAGCGCCTTAAAAACTATGCCTGTAATATACCCTAGTTTTCCCCTACTTCGCAAAGAAAGCTTCACAGAATGAGCCCAATCCAAATAATTGGTGTTGTCCAGCTTCACAATAGAGATCTAAGTATATGGGTTATCAGAAATCATAGGAGTAGGAGGAGCACTACTCGATACACTAGCTGAAACATCACCAAAGAGGGCTCTTAGTCTGCTATCTTCAGAGATGTTGTGGATAAGGAGTCACAAACACAATGAGGAGTACACACTCTACCCAAAAAATCCTTCCCAGATACTCAAAGATAAATCCCACAAGGAAGAAACTCAATAACAAAAGGAAAGAAATGAGATCAAGGCATAGTAATAGCAGCAAAACAGATCATACCACTTCACAACACCCCAACAAAACATCTCACGATCCAATAGGGCTGAAGTCCATCATAAACACAACTTCGGAAGCCAACAGAGAAGAAAACAGGGGAGGCAGTACCTGTAAATCAGTAGGAAAAGAGGTTGTGACCTCACACCTCTTTCTCCTTAGGACCGAGAGCTTGGGGGCTTTGTAAAGGACCCTTGGGTAATTCAAATGAGGTATAAACCACCTCCAAAGGTAGCAAGATGAGAGAGAAAGAAGGTTCTCATTGCCCAAAAAATGACTCTAAAAGCTCCTCAACAGCTTCATTCCTTCTAAAACCTCTTCAAGGGTTTGCTTTGACCTTCTTTCAAGCTCATCTCATAAAAACTTCAAGTTTTTTGACATAATGATCTCTTCCTTAGAACCCCTTTGTAACCTAGGGTTCAAAAGAGAGGAAATAGAAGAAGGGAACTTGTAATCTGACTCTCAAACCAAGATCTTGTGCTTTGATACCAAGTTAGAATGTAAGGTTTGTGATTAACAAGAGAGAAAGAGAAAAAGAGGAAGAAGAAGGAGAAAGAGTTGGAGAAGGAGAAGAAGAAGAATGGTAGAATGTGTGTTGTGAGTAAAGTCTCACTCACACCAATATATTACTTCACTAATATATTTACATGGTATTACACATACCTCCCTAGGAGGGAAAGGAAAACAAAACATATAACGACAAATTACTAAACTGCCCTTAGGAACATAACTAATATCTCTAACAGGAACAAATGTTGGTAACATTTAATTCTGTATAATCTGAGTCATTCCCTTCACATTGTGCTTCAATTTTCCAAACTAGGGGGTAAAATCAATAATTTTTTTCGGCCTCAGTTTCAGTCTCTCTCAGGCAATGAGGCTCACAGTAAGTTTTCAGGTCTCTGACCAGATCTTTGGTTTTTCAGTGGAATCCTAGACTTTGACAGATTGGTCGACAATATTTCCCCATGCACACATTGGATTGTTGTAAAACATCAAAGACATTCAGGGCATTAATAACACCCTATGCAACCTTCATCAGCCCGTCTTCGCTCAGTTCGCGATTCCCTAAGGAACATGCTCATTGTTGTGTGCTAGGGAAGCTTCCCCTCTCTTCTTGTTTCCCCACCCCCACCCCCCGCCCCTTGTGGATTAGGGGCTTTGGAGCTTGTGTGTTTCCCCTCTCCCCCTTTCTTCCTCTTTGGTAAACAGATAGTCTCATATTTGTTTGAAGCCTAATATTGGGGTTTCATTAGGATAATGTATTTTTCTAATATGAATTTGGATTTTGCAGATTGATTTTGTTCACAGGTTTCTATCACTGAAGTTTGCATTCACATTTCAGGTTTACATACGCGATCAACCATTTGAGCCCTGCCGATTCTTCACATTTGGTCGTCCTTGTCCAATAGTCTGTGATAAGGACACACAAGCAATTATTCATTGTCAGCAAAAAAGTGGGAGTGTAGCAACAGATGGAGCTGATGTTAGTGATGTGATGTGCAATAGGTGCCATCATTGGTTATACAAGAAAACGATTGCAGATGTGGTGGAAGCCCTGATTGGAGCATTCCTAGTTGACAGTGGCTTCAAAGCTGCAATTGCATTTCTTAGATGGATCGGTATAGAAGTGGACTTCGAAGTTTCACAAGTTTCTAAAATTTGCATGGCAAGCCAAGGCTACATGTCGCTTGCTGATTCTGTGGATATTGCTGCCCTGGAAAATTTGTTAGGATACCAGTTTCTGCATAAAGGTCTTCTTTTACAAGCATTTGTGCATCCTTCTTTCAACCATCCTTTCGGAGGATGCTACCAGGTATACACTTTTTCCCCTTCTAGAAGTAAAGCAGGACCTGGATTTTTTCTTGAATTATTTGAACCCATTCTCCTTAGCATTTCATGTTAACATATTTAGTAACACTCCTTCTGCCTTACCAGCGACTCGAGTTTCTTGGAGATGCTGTCTTGGATTACTTAATAACATCCTATCTGTATTCAGTTTACCCAAAGCTAAAGCCAGGCGAGTTGACTGATTTGAGGTCGGTGTCTGTAAATAATAATTCCTTTGCCCGCATAGCAGTTAGCCGGTCCTTCCACATGCATCTTATCTCTGATTCGGATAGTCTCTCTGAGGCAATCGCCAAGTTTGTGACTTTTGTGCGGACACCTGCTTCAAAAAATTGCCTGAATGAAGGGCCTAAATGTCCAAAGGTATTTTCTTCATGTCTAGATTTATGCATATGCTGTGTCATTTAGCTTAATATGCTGCAATTAGGAGCTTATTTTTTAGTCACCAAATTTATTTAGTAAATGAACATTAGTGATTCCCAAAATTGCTTATTTATTCTAATCAATAACAAGGATCTGTTTTGGTGAAAAAGAGGGGAAAATTTCTCAAAGAATGGAAAGAAATCCTTTATGTCCTTTATATGAAAGAGGACAAAATGAGACCTATTCAAAGTGATGGCCGATCAGTTGGAGGAAAGCTTTGCCAAGAGCAAGTGTTTCATTGAGAATTTGGTAAGAAGTTATGTTCGACTTTACCAAGGGTAGAGGAATTTTGGGTGAATATCTTCAGGACAGCAGGGATCGTAGATAGTTTGGGCATTAGGAGGAGTTGTCAACTAATATGATTGGGAAGGTTGTTTCCAAACTAAAATTGGTTGGAAGAGAAATTGGTTTTTCTTACCAAGAAAGTTATTGATTATTGATTTGTTGGTTGGTCCGGTATTTTTTGTTAGTTGGTAGATTGCTTATGTTCTTTCTGTGGATCTGGTGAATGTAGGAGTGATCTTTGGTGGGAGTTTTTCTGTTTTTTATGTTGATATGCAGAGGGGTGGGAGGTGGACTCTCTCTCTCTCTCTCTCTCTCTCTCTCTCTCTATATATATATATATATATATGTCTGTTGTTTTCTGCTTTTGTTTGTGGGCCTCACTCTTGCTGGATGTTGTCCTTCTGCCTGGTTCATCCTTCTATAGAAGTTCACATTTCCTGTCACCAATTAAGAAAAAGAGAGAATCCAAATTTTATTCAGATTTTTTATTTATTTATATTGGAAAAAAAGATGGACTGTTACCCAGTATGAGTCTACTTTTGTAGGGTCAACTGGAGATGGTCTTAATTTCTGCACTTTTTTGCATAAAATTGGACAATCTCAGACTTCAACCCATGTCGTCATGTTAACATTGGGCTTTTCCATCACTTTAGGCAACTGCTTCTCTCCCAAGTACTCCTGATTAATCTTTTTGAATTGTTCAATATTTTATAAGCAGCATCCTAATATTCACTCATCCTTCTGAAAAAACTGCTATAATTAACATCTAAAAATGCTTACCTTTTCATTTAATGAAGCCTCACTAGGATTTTGTAAGGGATTCTTTGCCATGCCACTGGCAACTATTAGAACAACTGCCTTGAACTGTATAGCCTAGGAGACACATCCTAGTCAAGGTGGACCCACGAGTTTTCAACTCCTCTTATGAAATCACAACAGACAGACTCCTAAAAACACATCCATAGCTTGATTGAACCTTTTAAAATCTTATTAATTTAGATTCTTCAGACTTTCCAGTTTGTTGCAATCTAGATAGAGTTCTGATTATCATAGAATAGAAGGAGCACTTTGGAATAAGAATCAAAGCCACCCTCCCTAGAGTCACTTTGAATCATTACCCAATTATAATTGGCAGTAATGGGATTCATAGCTATTGCTTCCCCTATGCATTTTAGAGTCTTTTTTTTTTTTTTTTTTTTACTCAAAAGAAAATTTCAATTTCTCTATAATAAGGCATCAGTGACAATGCAAGGATGAAAAGATGAGCGGGTATAGATAAGTAGAGAAACTCCAAGGTGTGAAGGGTATTGAAAAATATATATATATATATATATATATTGACGAATAAAAAATTCATTACCACAAAGGAGAAGAATATACAAAAGAGAAAAGGGGCGGAACTTAGAGGAACAAACCCAAAAGGAAAAAGCCTATAAGGAACGGGGGAAACAACAAAAGAGGGGGGGGGGGGGGG
>NW_024870665.1:70457-94598 GCF_013358625.1 Macadamia integrifolia | reverse complement strand
GGACATCATCCGGGGGAGGGATCAAGAAGCAATATAGAAGAAGGTAAGCCCCAAGAGACAACAATGAGGTTGTTCCTTGGGGAGTTTCTAACTGGATGGTTCCTGAGAGAGCAAGTTTGGAGCAGACATCATAGTAGATAGCTTTTCAAATCATATCGTAAGATCGGGAGTTGGACGTCCATCTAAGAAGATTACGCTCCATCCAGACGTGGTTACTAGTAGCACAAAAAGCAAGTTTTCTAGCAGAGTCACAAATGGTAGGACCCCTAAAAGTCATATCAATCTAAATCCAATCACTACTAAAAGGAAGGTCATATCTAGTGTAAGGATAGCAATTACGGAACACCCTCTTCCAAATGGAGTTAGAGAAAGGACAAGCAAACAATAGGTGATTGATGTCTTCGGTTCCATTCCAACAGAGACAACAACAAGGAGAAACCTATATGTGACGGTAGATAAGGAAGGACTGGATAGGAAGACATTCTGAGATGGCACGCCAAGTAGTGATACTGTGATGAAGAATGTGACCTTTGAACCAGATGATGTTGTACAAAGGAGCAAGGGGGCTAGATGATCGAATGTAATCCCAAAGCAAGGCAGAGGAGAAAGAAAAAGCAGGAGAGGGGAAGCCAAGTGATCTTTTCATCCTCTTCCACGGTGGCTAGGGGGAAGGTGAGGGAGAGAGAGCCAGATGTCAAGGGGAGGATGAAGAAGGGGGACACCAGGGGTCCCTAGAGATATTAGAGGAAACCCTAGCTGATTTATTCAGCCTAGAGGAATAGATGGTCTGGGACTAAAAATGGAGAGGAGAACACCTAAGGGATGCCAAGGATCAAACCAAAGAGAGGTCGAAGAGCCATTTTCAATTACATTAGTGGTGGCTCCAAGGGCTTGAGGTCTGAAGGAAAGGATATTGCGCCAAACCCAAGAGGAATCAGCAGTAGGAGAGACAGACCAACATAGTTGTCAAGGCATCACCAAGGCGATGACTTGGCATCCAGGCGGTTTGCCTGGGGCCTAGGCAACAGTCGCCTTGTTGCAAAAGTAAATATTTTTTATATTTTTTATTTCATTTACTTAATATATTATTCATAAATAAGCAAATACCCCCTATTTGAATCCAATAAAAATAGTTTAAAAATTAAATTCCAAAATGATAAAAAGTCAACCCCCCCAGTCCAAGAACAAAAATTGGATTTTAGTTATAGGGGCAATTTTCAACTTTTAAATGCTGGGGTTTTTCTCAATTATGAAAATTTTATAAATCCTATCGTGTTAAAATATTGATAAAAATCAAAAGTCCGGTAAAATAATCTTTTGTTTTGATATCCATAAAATTATTTTCATTCAGTTGATTTAACAGCATTTTCGCACTTTAAAATAGTTTGACCGGAGCTTAACTTTGTCATTACAATTCAGATTTAAGTAATTAAACTTGTTGGAAAACTGGTTTTATGTTATAACTAATACAAAAAGTCTCATGTAAAAATAAAATCATTTGACCAGTCAAACTTATTATTGAGCAAGAGCATTTATTTCTCTAAATGTTGGTTTTTTATAACTTAATATGACTTGGTGTTGATTTTTTATGATTTGATGTGGCTAAATATGGATTTTTAATGACTTGATGTGGCTTAATGTTGATTTTTTATGATATAAGGTATATATATATATATAGCTTACTAAATAATGTTAGAAAATAGGGAAAATAAAATATAACACTTGTTCGCCTTAAGGCGGCCGCCTTCTCGCTTAAGCACTTAGACAACTCTCCACCGCCTTGATTCACCTTGGCGCTGTGACAACTATGTAGACCAGAGAGTGTCATTCCTAAGAAGGGAGAAGTAGACCCAAGAAACTCAAATACAAACAAATATATGTTTCTTCCATAATAATTAAGCTCCTCCATTTCTCTCCTTAAGGAACCAGAGTAGTTGTGGGAGATTTCTTTCTATCTTGTATTCTTTGAGTATAAAGAAAAATAGAGACCTGCTGCATTCTTGATCATATTTGCAATCAAATGGCACTAGGATTATATTATTATATTTCTTTTTCTTTTCTTTTCTTTTTGTGTGTTTATTTGCTTTTTCCACTTGATGTACTAATCTTTACAATACAACCATTCTCTGAAATGAAATGTGTTGTTTACCGTAATATCATAATTATTCTCCAAGCTGTGAATTTATATTGAATCACATGAGATTGGTCTTTTGTTGGTTCAGGTTCTCGGTGATTTGGTTGAATCTTGCGTTGGTGCTGTTCTTCTTGACACTGGTTTTGACTTAAACCATGTTTGGAGACTAATGCTGTCCTTTGTGGACCCAATAATGAGTTTTTCAAGCCTGCAGTTTAATCCTGTCAGAGAGGTCCAGGAACTTTGCCAGCATTTTAACTGGGAATTGCAGTTTCGGAGTTCAGAGACCAGGGATGCTTTCGTAGTTGAAGCGCATGTCGTTGGAGAAGATTTACCTTCAAGTGGTAGTGCGAGAAATATCAACAAGGAAGCTGCTAAGAGAATGGCTGCAAAGCAACTATTATTGAAACTGACAGTAAAACTTTTACTCCACTATTTTGTTTCTCTGTTTAATATAGTTGATTTCCTTATTTCCAAGTATGCTTTCTCTATTTCTAGATGAACACGTGGTAGGCCTTAGGCAATACCTACAGATTTTTCTATCACCATTAAACGAGATATGCAACCCCCCAGCATAGCGTCTCTCCCCAAGCCCTTATCATTTCCAAGATCGGTAGTTCCATCCCCTCTGTCCAGTTCTGCTTCATATCCCATCGATACCTCTGCATAGGAGAGTAATCGATTAGCCCCTACCTGAAGGGATCTACAAATATGGTAGCTCTTGTCATTATCAATATTTTATAAGCAAGTAAGCTCTTATTATATCTATTAATAATAGAAAAGATTCCATACCATGTGCATGTTTTTATACTTTGTTATGGGATTATCGATATGTTATTAGAAAGTAAGCTCTTATATCTATTAATAATAGCAAAGACCCTACCATGCACAGGTTTGTTACATTGTTACGTGTAGAGAGAAAGAGAGAGGGAAGGGGGGGTGGGAGTTTCTGAAAGCCTATTCCGAAAGGATTCTGATTTATTTGAAGGAAAGACCTCCAAGAAGGCAGTGACCAATGACAATTTTAATCCCCACTAATCCTATACCAAATAATCCATCCAAACCCTTACCGTGGCTGAAGGCTGACAGAGGAGGTTTTCTCTCTTTCGAGTTCGAGTTAGAGAAAGTGAAAGATGTTGATAGAGGTTTCTCGTCTTCAACAGGAGAGGAGATGGAATACCAGAACTTCTCCTTACTGTTTCTGCTGCCTTTGCCAGAGCAAATCCTTCAAAAAGATCCATCTCTTGAGTTCCTCCCGGAAGAAGAAGACCTAGAAGGTGAAGCAGATATGGAAGGTGCTATTCTTGTTGATGGCATTTTGTCCTATTTACGGTCGGGATCTTCCAAATCGAGATCACACCAACTGGTCTCTTGTTCCCCTGCATCCTTGTGCAACTCGAACAGGGGGTTTCTCGGAGGGAAGAGAGATCATGTTCTCCTATGCAGAGACCTATTGTGTAGCCTCAGATCTCCCCCTCACATTAGCGTTTCTTCAATTTTCTCAACTCTGGTTCTGTCACATCCTTTCAACTATCATAATCTTCGTCACCTTCCAAATCCAGCAAGGGTGCTAAGAAAAGAAAAAGGACTTTGTGTACACAATAGGAGCAAACCAGAGGAGTAACAAGAAGATGCCACGAGAGAGAAAGAAAGTTAGAAGTTGAGCTAAGGATCCTCCATTTTGTATAGAAACCAGAAAGAAAAAAAAATGTTCGGAGTGTTTTGTGACCGATGTATCCCTTTAAGGCTTAAGGGAAAATCTTATAGGATTGGCTATGATGTATCGAGCTGAATGTTAGGCAGTTAAGAAGTGTCATATAAAGAAGCTATATGTAGCAAATATCACTAGGAAGGATAAAGTATGGAATGAACATATTAGAGCTGATTTGGGAGTTTCCACAATCAATGGGAAGCTCCGAGAAAGTCATTTGAGGTGGTATGGCCATGTCCAACCAATGGAGACTTGGGGATGCCCCAATAAGGAGTGATATGATCCTGATTGAAGGAGCTAAAAGATCTAGGGGTAGGCCTAAAGTTACCATAGGAGAAGTAATGAGGAATGACATGTAGTGTCTAGGTCATGTCTCAAGTATGACCTCAGATAGAGCCGATTGAAGGACAAGGATTCTTGCATCCAGTCCCATTTAGTTGAGATTTTCCTGACTTGTTGCAGGGCTTCTTTCCTTTTACTTTCATTTCTCCTATTTTGTTTCTGCACGGATCCATGTAGCCGACCGCATTAAGTTGGGATAAGGCTGAGTTTGTTGTTGTTAGTCATGAGGAACTCAACCATAATAGCAGGGCCCCCTTTCTTGTCCACTTCTCTCTATTGTGTAATATCTTATGGACTTTAATCAACAAGAGAGAAAAAAGAGAGAAATGCTAATGGGAAGTTCTTGCTCTCTGATGTTTTAGGCAATTTTTTTTTTTTTGGGTGTGTTGGGGGGGGGGGGGCGTTCATTCTCCCAAGCCCAAATTCCAAATTTAGCAATTGACTATCATTTTGTTTTAGTGGGATCTAAGCGTTATAACGTCTGCCTGGGTTTGCAGGGAGAGAGCAGAACAAGGTGGGATTTGCAGATGTAACTGGGCTCACAGAAGGATTGGGGTGCAGATTTGTAGGGGGGAGAGATGGGGTTTGTTCATGGGTTGTGTTGTTGCAGGAGGGGCAGTGGTTGTAAGAAGCGAAGGGGTGTTATGGGAAATAAAGGGAGGTAGGTTGGGATGCAGAAAGCAGGTTGAGACTAGGATTGATGTGGGAGATATCAGGGACATATGGGAGGTAGTGCGAGTTGTCAAGATAAGATGGGGCTTGCCTTACGGAGAGACAAACAAGGGCAGCAGCTTGTGGCAATAGAATCATGCAGAACTGAGATCTCTATATGGGCAGTGGCTGGTGGTGGTGGTGGTTTGAAGAGATTTACTGATGGTGGTGCAGGAGGTCGGCCCAAGATTCAAGAAGCAGTCATGAAACTATACCATGGCCACTGAGATGGAGAATCGGTTAGAATTCACCTGCTGCATGCGTTACAGGTAATCGAAACGGCTTTGAAGAGGTTGGTAGGTCGTTGGGTGGTTTAGGAGGCAATCAGGGATGATTTGCAGGTCGACAGTGAAGATTCGAAGGTCTCCATAAAAGTTGCAGGTCAGGCAGCTTGCTCCTTAGAGAATCAGCGATGGATACGAAGAAGATGGTCGAGTAGTGGGAGGCCAGTGAAATTATGGTTTTGTATAGAAGGGTAAAAATGTAAATTCATCCTACACCTAAGGATGAAGTTACCTCTTAACAGTGAACAGCTAACAGAGAGGGGCTGATTGTAACTATGTTTTTGAATTAGGGGAGGTCCGAAGCCTCCAAGACCCTGCAGTAGCGGGAGCCTTGTGCACTGGGTTGCACAACTTAGGGGAGTGGCTTGTAATTAAGGCCTAGTACAGTGGAGGTGTGTGTGTGTGTGTGTGGTTTATCATTCAGTGGATATTTGACTCGGATATCCAATTAAATAAATGGACTGAATATGAGTATGGTTTATCCTATGTTTGCGGCACAGAACCAGTGTTTGGATGTGGTCCGATCTATGTAGGGTCAATATAGTTTCATGTACTTGCATGCTAGATGTATCTGTGTGTTTTATTTATGTCAATTGTCACATTAAGGTATCCACCTTGTACCTCTTCCCAAGGTCTGTGGTAGACAATAAGTCGGGTTCAGTTGGAAGTCATGGGGCCATTTATTTTGGCCAGCTAATTCGTAGCAAAGATTCCAATTGGAGGATCCTGACCTTTCATATGTAGCTTATATCAAATAATTTAATCCCTTCGGCCCCACATCGATATCTCTTGAAGTGAGGCCCAAATTGTAATCCGAGAGGCCATTGGTGGAGAATGGAGATTAGTTCCTTAATGTTCACTTCAGATGTGCTTTTTTGGGCAACACAACTATCCAGGTTTGGTAGGAATGTTGTTCTGATCTATCTGGCTCAGGTTTTGATAGATATCTCCCACAGCCCATTCAAACCCCAAATCTAGTTCTACATCATTCATGGTCCTTAATATCCTTTTTCCATGTAATGATACATTTTTTTTTTTGTTAACTATGTTAAAGGGTGTAAATCGGTTCGGTATTGCTTTGGTTCAAGATGTAATGAATGTAAATCGAAACCTTTCAATTTTTCGAACCAAAATCAATTAGTAATTGGTTTGGATTAATCCGCTTCCTTTTACAACCTAATTTGCGGAACAACTCCATGACATATCACATAGAGGAATCAGCTTCAAAAAACCATGGAGCCCTGGATTTCATTGCCAGAACAAGCCAAGGAGAATCCCGGAGACATTTTACCTATTTATCGATCTACAGTCACTGCTAGCTGTTTGTTAGAAATTGAACCAAGTTAAAATTGTCACGTCCTCAAGCTAGGAAGCTTTGGGTCTTTTTTATTCTTGACCCTCTTGTATGAATCTAGATTTTCTTGTTCCCATACATGTCTGGTTATCAAGAGCTAGTTATGTTTTCCTTTGCAGAAACTAGGGTATCGGCAAAAAAATAAAACAGAGAAATTTTTGGAGGCAAATAGCAAACAGGAAGCCAAAATTATTGGGTACGATGAGTCTCCTATTAATGTGGTTGTTCCTGAGTGCATTGATCTTGATGCCTTGAAGATGCAAGATGCTCCCCCAGCTAGAAAGCATCTTAGCAAAACCAGGGAAGTTGGGATGGAAAGTAGCAAAACCAGGGAAAACAGTGGCTCTACGAAAAATTCACAATTCCCAGGTATTGTATAGTAACTGTTGTGATTTCTGACGTTTAGCTTGCAAGTCACACAATGCACTCAAAACACACAGCTGACTCCTATCTTCAAAGTCAGTTCTTACCAAGTTCTTGTTCTTGATTCATGCAGGAGTTCCATGCATAGGGTCTGCTAAATCCTATTTGTATGAGATGTGTACCATTAATTGTTGGAAAGCCCCTGCCTTCGAATGCTGCAACGAGGAAGGACCATCCCACCTGAAGAAGTGAGTTCATTTTCCCATGCTTGTGAAGATTTGTTGTAATTTTTTTCTTATAAACAACTTGATCTGGTTTTGGTATTCCTACAATGAATTGATCATCCTCCCTCTTGGCTCCTGCACATTTGTTTCATGCTTGTGATTCTTTTTGTCAGTAAGTGTTCAATCTGAATTTACTCAGGTTCACCTTCAAGGTAACTGTTGAAATGGAAGAAGCTTCAAGAACTGTTTTAGAGTGTTTTGGTGCACCACAGCCAGGCAAGAAAGCTGCAGCAGAGAATGCAGCAGAAGGGGCACTGTGGTACTTGAAGCATCAAGGCTACTTACCGAAGGACAATACAGAAGCCTCATCTAGTTAGGAAAAAAATAGGATCTCTGTACACATGGAATCTTGCCTGATAACTATTGTCCATATGGGGTGAAGGTTCCCTATTAAAGGGTTAACCCAAATTTATTCTGTAATTCTGGTCTGTGAATAGAGCTAACAATGTTATAACTATTTGTTTTGGGAATATATTAATAGTAACTAATTATGTTATTTATCACCAAAAAAAACTGATGGTGTTATAAGGGAAAATGCCTTACCCAATATGCTTGCTTTCAATTAAAAAACTATTTTTTGGATTAGTTTACTCTTCGATCCACCGATAAGGTGTAGGCCAAGAATTAGTATTGGTCAAGAACGATTCCAATCCGATTCCTCAAACCATGCTACTCACAGATTCGTAGAAAACCTTTTGTTTTGTTTTGTGTATTTTTTTTTTTTTTTTTTTTTTGGGTTATGTGGATAGGCAAAATTCTAAAACACTGATGATAGTTTTAGAGGAGAAAAGAAAATTGGAAAGGGCAAAACTAACAAACTAGCCTGCATTAAAGAAAGGCCAAAAGTTGGCTGGAGGGTGGCCCAACTATAAAAAATCTGAGATTATCAAAAGGTGTATAGACCTCAAAGGGGATGCTTTAATATACATGAAGGTTATGTCATTATATGGGAGGGTGAATGATGATTTTGAGGTTGAAATTTAACACGGGGCAGTTTAAAACAAGACTTACTAATTGAACTAGCATGTAACTGCTGCTGCTCACTTGTTAAACTGATAGTTGATATCACAAGGCTTGCCTATGAAGGCGAGGAAGCCAAAAAGCTATTTTTATGTATAAAGGAAAATTCCATTAATCAATATATTTAAGTACATACAAATTTTGTACATATATCAAAATCCTAGATTTACCATGTGTAACATGAGCTAATTGCTTAAACAAAAGCGCCACTTCGTTGGACTGTGTGAGGCAAAAATTAGTTGCTCTTATCAAATTTCTGCAAAATTAGATAGCGAATTCCACAGCCACAAATGGGTGCTTGAGTTTAAAACAAGTTATGCATGTGAGACCTAAGAAAATGGCAAGTATCGAACCCACCTGAGAGATCGGTGAGGTGTTCCCACTAAGAATACAGTAAGTACCAAGGGGTTTGAAAGATTGGTATGAGTACGCAAACTTTAGTCCCATATCACCTAGGGAGAGATTACTGTGTTAGTTAATAACCTCTAACCTCCTTAACATGCCACAACACATTTTAAAGTCTTGAGTCACTTGTGGTCAGAGAAGACAATATTGTGTAAGGTTAATGGGGCTGGGGCGTTTACAAATGATATCAAAGCAGATCCCAACAGCAGTGCAAACTTTAGTCCCACATCGTTTAGGGAGAGATTGTTGGGCTAGCTAATAACCTCTAGCCTCCTTAACATGGCACAATGCATTTTAAAGCTTTGGGGTGTTACAAAGCATCTCTTTTGAATCACACCAAATTTCTGCAATGTGCCAATTGAACTTGTCTGTGTACACCAATATTTTTTTGCCGGTTGTGTGCGAAGCCCAGGCTCACTAGGAGGTCTCAATTTCGAGTCTCTTGACTATTACCTTCTCTTGAGGTCTCGATTTTGAGTCTCTTGGCTATTACCTTCCCTTCCCCCCTTCTATAGTGTTCCCATCCAAAAAAATAAGCATGAGGGGCAAACACTAGAATATCAATTAGTGGGGCTAGGAAAAAAATCTAAATAAAAATTTCAGCGCCTTATATTCTTAATGACCGATAAGGGATTAAGATTAATATGAGAAGCAAAAAACTTGATTCCTGTGAGACCAAATGAAATAAGTCGAAATAATCAAGACGCTGAAACCCCATTGAAGATCACCTTGAGATAGATATCAGTAGAGTGGAAAAAAAAAAATGAAGAAGAAGAAGAAGTAAAAGATAAGGAGAAAAAGGACAAGCTAGAGAGGGAATCCCTTCTTAAACCCCAACGCCTAGCAGCACAAATGTGTTTAGAAAACTCACAAGAAAGAAACACATGCCATATGATTTCCTTGAGAATTACAAAAACCACAAGAGGCCTCAACATATATCCATTTATCGAGAATGTCATTGACTCATTACGTAAAAGCCTCTAAAAGAACAATTTAAATTTTGAGTGGAGTTTGAGTTTCCAATAGAATTGCCACCAAGAGTCAGGAGATGATTTGACACACCTATTTAAGATTCCACAGAGTTAGTAGCACCAATAAATGAATTTATTAGCAATTTCAAAGGTTAGAATTACTTGTTTTGACAAAACACCCACCATCGATCAACCTCGGATGAAGGGGTCAGAAATAAAATTTTAGTCACTACCGCAGAGGGGATACAAGAGGATAAAAGATTCATGTTCCATCTATCTCTAATTATAAAAGTCACTAACCCCAAAATAAGAATCATAATGGGTAAGAGAGGAATAACAAAGCCTGGAATAAAGAGAATATACAGGTGTCTCCAGAAAGATGAATTATAAAATTTCCCTATCTTAATCAAAGCCATCTTCTTTTAAAGTGGGAAGGATGTTTTCTATTGTAGTAAAAGTCTTCTTGGTGCACTTCTACGCTAGACTTGTACAAAAGAATAAGCAAGGGAGCACTAGGCTATTTCGATGGGGAACTCTCCAATTCCTAAGTCAGATCTCTAGCAACAGATAATTTCAATAGAATAGAAATTGTTTGAAATTTAAAAGTAACAGCAAGTGTATGGATCAGTGTAGCTAACGGGTCGAACACAAGGAGAGCAACTACTTTATTTTAAGCTTCTTTTAGTAATGCGGAAGTGTAACGATTGATATTGGTGATCTACTTCTAACCACCGCCCTCAAACACATGCATCTAAAAGTGTCCAAACTAACAAATTATGACTAAAAGTAGAAGTGATGACATAAAATAAAATAAAATAAATAAAAAAGGGACGAAGGCTAGAGAGAGGCACACAAGTAGGTTTCTCTACTTAGCCAGAGGGATGCACCACAAATAATGCAAGCTTTTCTACTTGACTAGAGAGTAATTCTTATAAGGGCTTCACTACTTAGCTTTAGGGAAAGGGAGGCAAAGTAAATAACTGAAAATAAACGCAATAAAAGGATGGTCCATAGCTAGAGAGGGGCAAAACCAACACATGCATCTAGCCAATGACCTTGGGGGAAAGGGAAAATAATAAGGTAAAGACTGAAATTAAAAACCTAAGTTAAGAAGGAAATGGTAGTCAGGAAAGAGAATGAAAGGGGGGAGAGAAGACTTATGAGAAGCCTATCTATCTGAACTTCAATACTTGAACTTGAAAACTTGATTGAGATTTGAAAAATTATCAGTACCAAAAATCAGATCTGAAATAAACCATCTGAAATTGTTAGTATTAGAGAAAACAAATTTGAAAGAAAAACTTGAACTCGAACAGAGATGCTTCAAAGCTTGGATCTTATCACCTAGATCTAAACCTTGAACTAGAGAATTAAATTACAATACGATAAACCATAAACATAAAAGACTTGCATTCATTAATTAAAACTCCATTACAAAAGTGTTTAACCAAAAAGTAAGAAGAACTAAAAAGAAACTAAACCTAGAGAAGAGAACTAGAGAAAAAGATAAAACCCTAAAAATAGAATTGTGCCTAAGAAGAGAGAAAAAGAGAGCACAAAAAATAATAACCAGTCGTGGTCTCCCCTTGAATGTTTTTTATTTATAGAGAAATAGGGAGAGAGACCAAAGATTGTGTTAAGTAGGAGAGAGAAAATCTTCCAAAAAAATATCCAAAAAATAGCAACCAAGACATTCGAACTTAAGACCTCCTGGTGAGGAAGGGATTTTGCACACCACAACTCACCAACTATGCTAGGTAGTTGTTGTTAACAAAAATGAATCTTCAATTACTCAAGGGGGTGGTCTATCGATCCTTGTTGGCATTTGAAATATTCTTTGTACACTTGGGACAACTGCAAACGAGCTGGTTCTGCATCTCGATTCAGTTCTAATCCATTATTCTTTTTCTGGCTCGAAAAGAATAATCACTTGTACGGATGACCAAACGGATTTGTACTTTTAATTGAGTATGTCTATCTTACTCAGAATTTCGTCATCTTCGCAACCATGAAAAGAAACAATACCTCTTTATGTGTAAAATTAGAGATATAGAGTCCGATATATCCTTAATGCCTTGAAAATATAAAACCTGCAAAAAGAGAGTAAAACCCAAGATAGCTCCATTCTAAATATGTAAAATGCATGTTTTACTACCCTAGATTTCACACATAAATGTACTCATCAAAATTCTCCCACACTTAGACTTTGTTAGTCCTCGAGTAAAACAAAAAGAAAAAGAATAAAAATAAAACTAACTCACTTTCGTAGGAATCACGGTTGCATTTAGCATGTACAACAAGCCTTTAAACCCCTAGGTCACCCCTAGTGGACAAATTGTGTCTCGTGGGTGTTTGTAGTGAATATACACCCAAAATTTAGAAGAAAACGAAATCTTAACCTTGACTAAAGGTAAGGGCCATACAAATCCGAAGCAAAGATAATTTCTCTTACACTTGATCTAGGAACCCCCACACTTGAATTTTTATTACCCCATATCAATTTTAGGCAAAAGCATGTTTCTTTAATTTGGAACTCACATTGTCTCTTCCAGAACATCATTATCTAAAAGCAAAATCACTTGTGAAATAATAGGAAACCCAAAACTAAGGCGTTGGAGTATTTTTTGACCAAAAATATTACCAAGGCATTGATGACATTTACACATACTCTCCTATTGTGTGTGTGTATGTGTGTTTTTTTTTTCTTTTCTTTTTTTTCCATAATAACTCTAACCTACTCCACTACTATTGGCCTAAATGACATGGTAGAGCAAACATCAGACAGCCAAGTTACTATGTAGCTTTGCTTTTTGCATATGCCCACATAGACAGTGATGCTAGAGTTCTTTAAGAAATTTATTTCCTAAGAGTTTCGATCAAGATACCACGTTTCCTGAGGCGCAATGCCCTGTTTAGTTCTAAAGAAATCAACTCTTACTTTTCATTTATGTCACTTTCACACTTCATTTGAAATTGTGTATTTGTCAATACATGCCAAAATAAAAAATAAAAAAGGTCTCAACTCCAAATCAAGAGTACAAAGTACCCACAAACTTACATATGGTCCAACACCGTAAAATAGGGGTTTCTTATTTTTCAAAAGAGAATCCCATCTCAAGACACATGCTTGTTTCTTTTTTCTCAATAGGGTTTTTATGTGTTCAAGATGGGTACCTTAATCAAAAATTCTTACATCATATATCAAGCAACTGAATAGTATGATCATTAACCAAAAGCTAAAGTAGAATTTCATCCTTAGCCAGCTCAAAAAACAAAAGAAAAACAAGTGAAGGAAAAAAAAATTTGATTTCCCTCCCCCACACTTAAGTTATGCAATGTCCTCAATGCAAGGAAAGAATTAAAAGTAAAGACAATGGGAGGTCATACCTGGGTAAAAGTCAGTCATCTGTGCAAAGAGGTTCATGGAGATCCATGACCTCTTCACTAGCAGCAGTAGGAAACTCGAGGAACAGTTTTAAACGCTGCTATTAACCTTCGAAATTACCCATATTCTTGGATTCAGAATCTCCACAGTCCCATGAGGATATACATTAAGGACAATGAATGGGCCATCCCATTGGGATCTAAGCTTATCAGGAAAAATGTGCAATCGAAAGTTGTACAATAAGACCTTATCACCAATTGTAAAAAATTTAGGCGAATGTGCTTATCATGGAAGACTTTGGTCTTTTCTTTGTAAATCCTAGAACTTTCATAGGCATCATCCCTAAGTTCCTCCAACTCATATAGTTGGAGCCTATGATGAATTCTCGTATCAAACAAATCAAAGTTGAGCTTCTTGATGGCCCAGCTTCAATTCAACTAGTAAGTAATAGGCTTTTGCATACACCAAACAGTAGGAAAACTTACCAAGGTCGGTCTTGAATGTAGTCCGATGGCCCCACAAGGCATCAATGAGCCTAAGGAACCAATCCTTACAGTTAGGATTAACAGTTTTCTCCAAAGTTTGTTTGATCTGCCTATTAGACACCTCCACTTTACCACTAGTTTAGGGGTGATAAGGGGTCGATAACTTATAGGTGATCACATACTTTTTCATTAAGGCCTAAAAAAAAAATGATTACAAAAATGAGTACCCCTATCATTAATTATTGCACGTGGTGGCACCAAAGCAAGAAAAAATGTTCTCTTTGAGAAACTGGACCACCACTTTGTGGTCGTTAGATTTACAAAGTGTGGCCTCTATCCATTTAAAAACATAATCAATGGCCAAAAGTATGTACAAATTCCCAAAGGACTTAGGGAATGGACCCATAAAATCGATGGCCCATATATAAAAGATCTCAACTACCAAAATAGGGTTGAAAAGCATCATGTTTCTCTTATTGATATAGTCAAAAGACTGACAGGTAGGACAAGCCTTACAAAAATCAAAAGCATCTCTAAAAAAAGTGGGCCAATAAAATTAGCATTGGAGAACCTTTACAGCAGTCTTCTTAGGTCCAAAATGTCCACCACATGTATGATCATGACAAAAAGATAAGAGTGAGTGTTGCTCATAATCAGGCACATACACAATGTCTGATAATTTGGTCAGAACAAACTTTAAAAAGATAAGAATTCTCCCAAAAGAAATGCTTAACTTGGTAAAGAAAACGATACCTATCTTAGGTGGACCAATGATTCGAAGTCACACCTGAAACTAAGAAGTTGACAATATCAGTAAACCACAGTTCACTGGACACTGCAAGTAACTATTCATCTGAAAAATTCTCATTGACTGGAGAATTGATAGTCAAGGAATTAGGAAGCCAGGATAAATGGTCTGCAACTAAGTTTTTAACTCCTTTCTTATCCCTAATTTTCAAATCAAACTCATGCAAAAGTAAAGCCCATCTAATGAGATGAGCTTTGCATCTTTCTTCTAAACTAGGTATCTAAGAGTAGAATGATCAGTGTACACCACCACTGGTGATCTAACTGAGTAAGACCGAAACTTTTCTAGCGCAAACATAATAGCTAAGAATTCCTTTCCAGTGGTTGTATAGTTGAGTTATGCATCATTTAGGGTCCTACTAGCATAGTAAATGACAATGGGCATCCTATTAATCCTTTGACCCAAAATCGCTCCTATGACAAAATCTGAAGCATCACACATCAGTTCAAAAGATTCATTTTAAACAGGTGGTTGAATAATGGGTGCATTGGTCAACTCCTTCTTAAGTTGCTTGAAGGATTCTAGACACTCTTTAGAAAACTCAAAACTTTGATCTTTGGCAATTAGTGAAGTGAGAGTTCAGATTAACTGACTAAAGTTCTTAATAAACCTTCTGTAGAAGCTAGTATGCCCTAAAAATGACTGGACGTCCTTAACAGATTGAGGAGGTTGTAAATTATCAATTAAATCCACTTTGGCTCTATGTACCTTAATTCTCTCCTTGGATATTATATGGCCTAAAACAATACTAGATTTAACTACAAAATGACATTTTTCCCAATTCAAAACCAAATTCTTAGATATGCACCTTCTCAAAACTAGGAAAAGATGGTGAAGACACTTAGAATAAGAATTCCCATGAATTAAAAAGTCATCCATAAATACTTTTAAAATTTTTTTGACTATGTCTTAAAAGATGCTCATCATGTATCGTTGGAACGTAGTAGGGGCGTTGCAAAGCCCAAAGGGCATACGTCTGTAGGCAAATGTTCCATATGGACATATAAAAATGGTCTTATGTTGGTCCTCTAAAGCAATTGGGATCTGGTTATAGCCGGAATATTCATCAAGAAAATAATAATATTAATATCCAGCTAACATCTCTAACATCTGGTCAATGAATGGCAATGGGAAGTGGTCCTTCCAGGTTGCCGCATTAAGTTTCCTATAGTCTATACACTCTCCACCCTGATTGGACACAGGTTGGAATCAGTTCGTTATTGGCGTTGGGAACTACAATAACACCAGACTTCTTGGGCACTACATGGACTGGGCTTACCCATTGGCTATCAGAAATAGGATAAATTATTTCATGATCCAAGCATTTTAAAATCTCTTTCTTAATGGCTTCCATCATTATTGGATTAGCTCTTTTTTTGGGTTCCGTGGATGGTTTAAGATGTATATAATGTTGCACAATAGAAGGGCTTATACCCTTGATATCAGTCATGGTCCAACCTAGGGCTTCTTTATTGTCTTTTAACACTTTAAGTAATTTCTCTTCCTGGCTAGAAGTCAAATCTGAAGAAATTATTACTGGAAGAGTCTAGTCAATCCTTAAGAAAATATACCTCAAATTAGATAGCAACTGCTTAAGATCAAGCTTAGGGGGCTCAACTATGGAAGGTTTAGGAATGGAATTGAAAAAGGGTCCTAAGGGCTCCATAGGTGTGTGAAGACTTAAGACTTTAGAAAGGAAAGTTTCACTATCATCTTCTAACTCATCCGTACACTCTTAAAATTCTGAATCAAAATCAATATTAAAGTTGGTAGTTAAATCATCAGAAAAATCTAGAAAATCCTCAAGCGTATTGATCTCTTCTTCCATATATGGATGTTTACCTATCTTAAACATGTTAAACTCAAAAGTTTGGTTGCCAAAAGATAACCTTAGGAAACCATTTCAACAATTGATTAATGCATTACTAGTAGCCAGGAATGGTCTTCCTGGAATTATGGGGATCTTGTCCTTTGTTGAGAAGGGCTTGGTATCTAACACAGTGAAATCAACAGGGAAAATGAATTCCCCCACCTTAAGTAAGACATCCTCAATCATCCCATTAGGAATCTTAACAGACTTATCTGCTAACTGAAAAGTAGTTCCAGTGGCTTTCAATTCTCCTAATCCTAGTTGTTTATATACATGGTAAGGCAACAGAGTCACACTTGTGCCAAGGTCAAGTAAGGCATGCTCAATGTAGGTGTTGCCTATGACACAAGCTATGGTAGGGCTCCTTAGATCCTTATACTTGGTGGTTATAGGCTTAGTAATTATGGAACTAATGTTACCTACCAAGAATACATTTTTGGGTACACTAGTGAAACGTTTATGAGTACACAAATCTTTTAGAACCTTTGAATAGGCGAGGATCTGGGATATGGCATCCAAAAGAGGGATATGGAAGTAGTCTTCTTTTTGTTTACTAAGCGATTAGAAAAAGGGACAGAGAGAATATAAGGATTGTTAGGGATTCACTCTTTTTCAGAAGAATCATGTTTGGTTTCCTCATTCAAATCATCTTTAGTTTCAGAAGAATCTTTAGGTTCATCAGACGAACCTAGAACAAGAGGCACACTTGTGTCCTCAACTGAAGGAGAGTTAACATGAGTAATGGATAGAAAAGATTTATGAACACTCTATTGGTACTCTCTACCACTCCTAAGGGCATAAATAACATTACATTGGTTGGAGGGCCCTTGTTAGGTCTGACCATGTACTACATTCAATGGTGCATTAGTTAGTACTTGTGAACTAACAGGCTGATGATGCCTAGGATTAGGCTCTAGTTGATTAGGCAAAGTTCCTGTCTCTCTCTCACACAAAATTGAGATAACTTGGGAGAGTTCTCTTGTAAGATTTTGATGACTTGTCATAAGGAGGGTCATATTCTTTTTCAAATCACTTACCCTACTTGCTTCTTCAATGTTGGTAAATCCAGGGGGTTGCTAATAAGATGATAGAAGAGGGACCTAGGGAAACTAGCCTGAGGTCCTACATTTGGCCTAGGAAAAGTATTCGGGGCAAAAGGTTATTGTACAAAGGGAGGCCTTTGGGGTCCAGATTGACCTTTATAATAGAAATTGAAAGGTCCTACTTGATTGCTCTAATTCCAGGAGAAATTTGGGTGATTTCTCCATCCTGGATTGTAAGTATTACTATATGGATTATTCTGATATAAGGCATTCACACTTTCATTGGAAGTACCCCCAAAGGTGTTGGGTCATTCTTCTATGACATGTCCAGGGGACTGGCACCAAGCACACATTTTAACCAAATTGACTAATGATGGTTCTCTAGGAACAGTAGCCTCAATCCTTTTAATAAGGCTATCTAAGTGTGTTTCCTTGGCTACTAACTCATCCACAAAATATCCTTTCCCTCCTATGGTTTTTTCACTCTCTTGGGTTGATTCTCACTCATGGGTTTTGTCAGCTAAGTCAAGTAAGAATTCTCATGTCTTTCCTTCATGTGTAAAGGATGTGAATCCCTCAGGGCACATGGACTCTAGCATTTGTTTAGTTAGATAATCAACACCCTCATAAATTATTTGACATAAATGCTGTAAGTCTAGGCCATGATGAATGCATTCTTGGAATAGATCCTTGAATCTCTCCATAAGTTTAGAAAATGACTCACTAGGATTTTATCTAAACTGAAGGATATCACTTCTAAGTTAATTGATCTCGTGAGTTGGGAAAATTTTCTTAAGGAAGACAACTGTGAATTTCTCCCATGTGGTTATGGAATTTGTGGATAACTCATACAATCACTTCTTAGCTTGGTCTTTTAATGCAAAAGTGATGAACCTAAGCTTAACAACATCATCAGAAAGCTGTTGGATCTTAATTAGAACATATATATCTTCAAATTCCCTTAGATAGGTATGCATAGAAATAGGTATTCATCCTTAGAGGTTAGCCCATGGAAGTGGGGCAACATAGTGATATATTGAGATTTGAGCTCAAAATTATTACCCTGGGCTTATGATAGAACTATGCAGAAAGGTTGGACTGTTCTAGTAGGGTAGAACCTATTTTTCTGAGATTTAGGTGGAAGGTTTTGCTATTGGTCTCCTATATTGAAAGATTTTAAAGAGAGCAAATGTATAGGGTCACTACTTGTTGGATCTCTTCTTCCTAACCTATTCGCACTATTATGTACCCACCCAACACTCATGCAACAGAACACTACTCACAAATAGAATAAGACAAACCACAAACACAAAAGGAAAAAAATTTTGAAATTTTTTTTTCTAATTTTTTTTGTGAGCTTACCAGTAGGGATCCAAGGTTACTCAGGTCAATTCCTGAGGTACGGCTACAGGGCGAAACCTGTCTTTATCATACTGTGAGGCTTGGTGATCTCCACTGATATAACCATTCTTGCAAGTTGTTCTTCAAAAGAATTTAATAAAAGAAAAAAAAAAACAAAATGAAGCAACCAAAGCACTCCGATTTACCAAAAGAAAACGAAAAATAACACGGAACTGTCTCCCCAGCAACGGCGCCAAAAACTTGTTTGAAATTTCAAAGTAACCACAAGCGTACGGATCAGTGTAGCTAACGGGTCGAACACAAGGAGAGCAGTCACTTTATTTTAAGCTTCTTTTAGTAATGTAAAAGTGTAATGATTGATATTGGTGATCTACTTCTAACTATCGCCCTAAAACACATGCATCTAAAAGCGTCCTAACCAACACATCTAAGAATTTAAATACTTCAAACCACGCAAATAAAAAGTAAATAACTGAAAGTAAAAGTGCTGAAATAAATAAATATAAAAAAAAAGACGAAGGCTAGAGAGAGGCACACAAGTAGGTTTCTCTACTTAGCCCGAGAGATGCATCGTAAATAATACAAACTTCCCTATTTGACTAGAGAGTAACTCTTACGAGGGCTTCACTACTTAGCTTTAGGGAAAGGGAGGTAAAGTAAATAACTGAAAATAAACACAATAAAAAGATGGTCCATAGCTAGAGAGGGGCAAAGCCAACACATGCATCTAGCCAAGGACCATGGGGGAAAGGAAAAAAAAATGAAGTAAAGACTGAAATTAAAAACCTAAGTTAAGAAGGAAAGGGTAGTCAGGAGAGGGAATGAGAGGGGGGAGAGAAGACTTATGAGAAGCCTACCTATCTGAACTTCAATACTTGAACTTGAAAACTTGATTAAGATTTGAAATGCTACTAGTACTAAAAATCAGATCTGGAATAAACCAAATCTGAAATTGCTAGTACCAGAGAAAACAAATCTGAAAGAGAAAAATTGAACTTGAACAGAGATGCTTCAAAGCTTAGATCTTGTCACCTAGATCTAAACCTTGAAATAGAGAATTAAAATTACAATACCATAAACCATAAAAATGAAAGAAAACTTGCATTCATTAATTAAAACTCCATTACAAAAGTGTTTAACTAAAAAGTACGAAGAAATAAAAAGAGCCTTAGCCTAGAGAAGAGAACTAGAGAAAGAGATAAAGCCCTAAAAATAGAATTGCGCCTAAGAAGAGAGAAAAAGATAGCACAAAAAATAATAAACAACCATCCTCTCCCCTTGAACGTTTTTTATTTATAGAGAAATAGGGAGAGAGACTAAGGATTTGGGTTTGAGGGCCCAAAATTATGAGGTGGAGGAGAGAGAGTGTAGCCCACGATTTTTCTATATTTTTTTCTATTTACTTCCTATTTTTTCTCTCTTATTTCCTTTTTTTCTCTCTTCTTGCGCAAGAAAACCCCTTGGCCAACCTCTATTACTTGGTTGAATCGATTGTGATGAGTAGGAGAGAGAAAATCTTCCAAAAAAATCCAAAAAATAGCAACCAAGAGATTCAAACTTAAGACCTCCTGGTGAGGAAGGGATTTTGCACACCACAACTCACCAACTACGCTAGGTAGTTGTTGTTATCAAAAATCAATCTTCCATTACTCAAGGGGGTGGTTCATCGATCCTTGTTGGCATTTGAAATATTTCTTGTACACTTGGGACAATGGCAAATAGGCTGGTTCTACATCTCGGTTCAATTCTGATCCATTATTCTTTTTCTGGCCCAAAAAGAATAATCACTTGTATAGGTGACCAAATGGATGTGTACTTTTAATTAAATACGTCCATCTTCCTCAGAATTTCATCCTCTTCGTAACCATGAAAGAAACAAGACCTCTTTACATGTAAAATTAGAAATATAGCGTCCGATAGTCCTTAAGGCCTTGAAAATGTAAAATCTACAAAAAAAAGAGTAAAACCCAAGGTAACTCCATTCTAAAAATGTAAAATGCATGTTTTACTACCCTAGATTTCACACATAAATGTGCTCATTAGAAATCGATCCCCTTTTTAGAGACTTACCTTGGTATTTATAGGCCACAAGTGAGACTTGAAGCATTTGTGGAGTCTCATTTTTGGCAAGTCCTTCACTCTTGGTAGAAAGCTATTAGATAAGTTTTAACTAATTCAGTTAGGTCTATATTTCTTCGACCCCCAAAAATCCTAAGTGAACCCCCTTTAATTTAAATATGAATCTTTTAGATCTTGTTGATCCCACTTGAGATGATGAATCTAAGGTTTAATAAAAGGCCTATATGTTTGTTTATGAAGGTTTTAGAGGAAAAAATTGCAAGATTTGAAAAACATTTGTTTATCTCTTGAGCTAAAAAGAAGATTTGAGGCTTTTGAAGTGTTCTTGAGCAAAGAGGTAAAACCCAAGCTTAGAACTTTGAATCGATCATAAATCTATACTGGAATCATGGTGTACCTTAGATTTATGGAAAATATGGTCGAATCGATCCGTGGTGGTTTTCTCAAGGTGAGATGAAGAATAGGAGTGAACAGCAAAGTCTCGGTTCTGAGTGGTGGGTGCTTGGAAATGGTCAGACCCACCAATCCGGAGCCCGTCTATCCTAGATGGGCTATTGGCTTGACTGGAGACCAATACTTGTGGGCATCTAGCCCGTCAGTCCAGGTAGAGCCCCTGGGCTGAGCGATGAGAGAGGACCGGTGGGCACCTGGCCCGTCGCTCCTTACAGGGCCCCTGTGTCGAGCGACTGGCAAGGATCGGTGGGTACCTCGCCCACTGGTTGACCTACCACTCTAACTCATCGGATTCCGATTGGGCCCAAATTTATCAGGCAACTTTCTCTAATGATTTTAAACAAGTTGGGATCATCATACCTCAAGTGGAAATGAACTAAGCTCAACCCCTTTAATGATAGGTTTCACTAGAAACTCGCGTCATCGCACGTTGGATCTTCCTCGTACCAAGGGTGATCATTGTACACAATTAAGTAAGTAGGGAGAGGACATTGACTTTATTTTTGGAGTGTTTTTGCATCATTCCATTATTACCATAGACTAGCTATGTCATTATTTCATTATGGTGTGTAGCCTAGTCATCCTCGAATGCCATTGCATACATTGATGTGTGCATTATAAAATTCATTTATTTTTGGAGTATTTTTGCATCATTCCATTATTTTCATAGACTAGTCATGTCATTACTTCATTATGGTGTGTAGCCTAGTCATCCTCGAATGTCATTATATGCATCGATGTGTGCATTATGAAATTCATTTATGATTTGATATGCTGATATCTTTAATTGTTAAATGTTTATTCCTGCTTTGAGACATAAAATGGATGATTGTAAATTATTGAAAATGATGCATTGCTAGACTAGATGCCTTAGTCGGCTTGGACACAAATTCATTGGTGGCCCAAGGAATGGGACGCGATGGCACTATGCAGTTATACTATCTTATATAGGAGCATATGATTAGGAATGACATATCCCTATGCTACGACCCTTCCCAGCAGGGGTTTAGGTGTTGGGTATATCACTGGGGGGAAGTCCGAGGTTGTGTACCAATGGTGCCAGTTAGAAGTACGTCCGACCGATCACTAAGACAATCAGCAACTTTGGTGATATAATAAGAGGACCAATCGTACTACTTTTAAATTAATGCAGGACAAGGCCCATTTTACTTTAATGCAAAGTAAAGCCCATTTACTTTTTCTGTACCCACAGCTGGCCTTCTTCGGTAATCCTTTGGACGGATCGCGGGATGGGGTTCGCAGCTCGTACCCAGGGCATACACGCACTGTGATTACAAATAGCACATGACCTATAACTTAGATGTGATGTTTAGGTGGTTTAAGATAATAAAAATGGACTTGCATACATATAGGTGCATTTGTATTATGAATAATTGTTTGGTCTTTCTTTTCACTTATTGAGCTAGTAAGCTCATCCCACACATACACCACTTTTTAGATGATCTTACAGGTTACCCGACTAAAGAGTTAGAGTTGGAACCCACTGTGGAGTTTTCAGTTGAAGACTGGTAGATCCCAGAAGATCTTGGGCACGAGGTGGAGTGCTCGTGCGAGAGTTGTGTTGCGGGATAGCAACACTGATACCATCCCAGGATTCCTTTTGATTATTTTATGATGTTGCCCCTTTTGTGCTCTAGATGTTTAAATTGTAATTTTTGTATATATATCACGCCTATGGGCCCACATGTATATGTACTATATAATACAATTTGGGTATTAAGAGTATTGGGGTATTTACAAGTATCTACATATAAGACTTCCGTTGAAATACATAAATTATTTTCTTTAGTTTGGGTATGCTATATAGTGGTTATTGTATCAGATGATCCTGGTAGATTTTGGGTTAACAGGTGTTAACTCGATCACTGGTCTGGTTCTGTGAGAACGGGTTGTGACATGCTGAGTTGGTGATCCAAGTTAGAATCAGGTCAGTCATCCACCCCTGTTCTGGTCGTGCCTTGGCGAGGTGGTTCTTCATGGTTAGTATTGTGCCTTATGGACACAAGTTGATCCACAAAGGGTGACTAGAGAGGTCGGTCCATACGAAGACGAACTGAGAGGTCAGCCCATCAGAAGGCGACCTAAGAGGTTAGTCCTTTGGTGGACAACCTCAAGGCTTAGTCCTCTAGTGCGAGACCTTCAGGCTCGGTCCTCCAACGAGGGAATTTCAGGCTCAGTCCTCTAGTAGGTCACCTGGGGGTCTTCTCGAGAAGGATGCTTCATGGAATTCTACCACATGTGAGCATATATTTTGTTTGTGGACCTTCCCTATATGTATATGCTATCAATTTGATGAAAATGAAGTCATAACTAAGAGCCTTCTCTATGGGATGAAGCAAGCCAATACTGATGGATGGAGCGATGTAGAGGAATTAGGAACCCTATTGTTTGATAATAGTACTAGATTGTGGCCTTGGAGCGCCAAACCTATTTTCTTGGATGTTTATAATTTTTTGCTTATACAAAATTCTTGTCTCAAGCCTACAAACGAATTGGTATTTTTGTTACAAAATGTAGCCACCATAGCTATGAACAAACATTTATAGCTTAAGAACTCTAACCAAAACACTGATATCTTAAGTACTTTTCAATTAATGAATTTTTTTCTTTTCCATAAAAAAGAACTTTGATGGAAATGAGCGTTTTTTTTAATGAGTATTGCTAATATGAGAGTCATCCTTAGGTGAATAGGTTAATGCACCAATTGTTTAAAAGTGAGAAACAGGTATATATTTAGGGTGTCCAGATCCTCTTCGATAAGGCCATGAGCTGCAGTGAGAATCTAACGGCTTGGGGGCATGCCAAGGCCTCCCAGTTGTTGGATGCTCACTGCCATTCACTGTTCACTACAGAGGATCTAGACTCATATTTAGGCCACTTCAGGACTATAGCCTTGCTAAAGTGGTTTAAGTGTATTATTTAATAATATGTAACTACCAAAAATCAATAATTTAAAAATAGTTGCTTCTTTTTATAATGTTATTATCAAAATGGAGAAGTGAGAATTTCTAACCTACTTTTAATTGTCCCTTGTTTCCCCCCCCCCCAAAAGTATT
>NW_024870665.1:52590-70437 GCF_013358625.1 Macadamia integrifolia | reverse complement strand
CCAAAAGTATTTAAGATAGAGGTTTAAAAAAAAAACAAAAACAAAAACAAAACCAAAGGTCAAATCTAAAATGAGTCAAGGAAGATTGGTGAAGAAAGGCACATGCATAGCTTAGGTCTTGTAATGTCCCGGTTCTATTAACCTTGGCACAATATTGTCATCTTTGGCACATAGGTCTCAAGGTTTACAATACGTTGTACCATGTTAAGGAGCATAGAGTTTATCAATTAGTCTAACAACTTCCCTTAGGCGATGTGGGATTAAAGTTAGTACACCCTAACTGATCTCCCAAATCCCTAGTACTTGCCTTATTCTTGGTGGGGATACCTCACCGTTTTTCCAAGTAGGTTAGTTACACTTGCCGTATTCTTAGGTGTCACAAGTCTCGTATCAAGTATGAACTCGAAGAGAGCTGATTGAAGGGTAAGAATCTATGTAATTGACCCCATTTAGTTGGGATAAGGCTGAGTAGTTGTTGTTGATGTTGTAAAAAAATTGTTTTGAATGTGATTTTCATTGCATATTTTTCAACTAAACATGTAAAATGACAAAATTTATTATCATTAGAAAAGGAAAAAAGTTGCTATACCAAAAGGACAAAAAAGTAAGTTTACAACTTCATTTTCACCAACCTTGGTTATGAATTAAGACAATATTTTTCAGTTTAAAATATACGTAAACTCTCACATAACATAAATTCAGCTGAGATTGGCTACTATATGAAGGACCCTTATGGTGAACCGTTGGTTTGATATGTCACCCTCTTGATTGATCACATGTCACATCTCATGGCTCAACAATATAGTCCACCTTGTATTAGACTTTCCCAAGAATTTTGAACCTTTGAATTGATATGTTTCTTTTCATTCTTATTTTGACTTTTGACCCAAGAATCGACCATGACTTTCACATGTAAAAGTCCATTTACACAGAAAATTTATATATGGATGCCATTGATGGACCCTATTTGAGGTTCAATTGACCACCAAATATTTTGTTACATGACAGTTGCAACCTTCCATTGTAGACTTGCCCAATTTGACAAATATTTTAAAAAATTTAAACGATAAACTTTGTCAAAGCTATCTAAATTTTTTTAAGGGAAAAAGAAAGCTACCCATTTGCATGTTTATTTATGCCTAAATACACGTAGATACAAAAAGACTGCATTGCCCCTCGATCCATGTGTTGAAAATGTCTTTGCACAGCCTCTCATTGGTCTGTGCATTGATGCAGTGCCTGCATAATCGGGTAGCGTTCTCTTATCCACTTGTTATATAAATTTTTTCCCCTATCTAGTAGAACTAGGTAGTTTTTCCCCTTTCTAAATAAACAACGTATGTAGATTGTGTTTTTAAGGATTAAAAAATCTTGCCCTAACGGTTCAGCATAAAAAGCAGGTCAAAGGATTGATCCACTATTTTCTTAATCTGGTGGCAAGTAAGTTAACTAGAGGCTTGGCAAGGCCTCAAAACAATAGTTTCATGAGAACCAGGACAATCTAAACACATTTTTTGCTCATTTTGATAGTATTGAAATCTTAGGACCTGTCATTGAAAATCTTTGACAATTTGGCACTAGATCAAGTTCAGGATAGTAGTTTAGTACAAAGTCTATACCAAAAAGAAAAAGGTTTAGGATAGTAGTTTTCCTTCACCAGGCAGTGAGGTTCACCACTCCATCCTGGGGTCCACAAACTCTTATAGGGTTTTAGAACCTTCCGAAAATACCCTCTTGATACTCCCGGTGCACATTTAAAGGTCATTTGGTGAATGGATTCTCATTCACTGTGGCCTTAGAGAAACTTGGTCCACATGTTTACATATATAAGTAGGGCCGTAAATGGATTGAATTTGAATCAAATATTACTACATATCCATATCCAATTATCTTTCGAATGGATTTGAATAGTTTTCATAAACCAAAATTTCAAATATGGATGCCCTTGAACAAATACAAAAACAAATCGAATACAACTTTTCAACTATCCTACATTCACAACCATGGTAGAGATTGGAGAGAGGTGGTGTGATCTCACTATCTATGTTGAGAGCCTGAGAAATGGAAAAGACAAACATTTGAGCATAAAAGAAGATGAATGGCTAAATCTAGTACCCCACTAGGGTCGATGTTGAAGTGTCATATCTGAAACTACATAGATGTTCTCAAGATTTTTTTTTTCATTTAATTTATTTTTTTAATTAGCTGTAACACACAATCAATTTGATAAAGGAATTTTGTATTATAAAATAACATATGTAAAACTATTATTCAATCATATTTCTATAATCGGGCATAAACATATTGGATAATATCTTATCTAAATTTGAAATATTTTGTACAAATTTGGATTGTTTCCAAAAACTGATTTTTCGAATACGGATTCCCTTAAATAGATATGAACATGAATTGAATACAAATTTTGGATTATCATTTTACATCCCTAGGTAAAAATCTATAAGAGAAATTTTTTCCAACTAAAACCATATCTTTTTGTATTGACTTTACCTACATTTTTTTTTTTTTACGTGCTTTTTGTCTATAAATTTTAGGACATTATTGGAAACAATCCAATCTTTCGACTTTGATAGTTAATATTTTTGTAAAAGAAACTAAAAGTCACCGTTGCGAACTTAATGTTATTTATATTATCACACATGTTTTCTTCTTGCAAGGCAAACATAGATAGATGGTGTGTCCATGTGATGGAGGACCTTACATCCATCCTACTATTTTTTATGAGGAACATAAGACATTGAATGCTGTAAAGTCCAAAAAATCCCCCTATACCCCCATGCTTCAGCATCTGAAAAAAACCCTCACCCCACCCCTATCTACTTGCATCTTTGATATGATTCCAGATCACATTGTACAAGTATCCAATGTGCCGTCTAGTTGAAATCTTCGAAAATCATTTTAAAATTATAATATCCCCCATTTTACAAGGTTTCCAATGCCAAGGATCATGTATGCCACGTTTATATAAGATAGTGACCCACCCTAATAGTCTTTTTTATGAGGCTAGTAAATCCCTTAGGCTACTTTTGATTGCAAGTGAAATCAAATGAAGGAAAGTAAAATTTTCAAACATTTAAAAGAAACTTTTGTAATCATTACTCCATTTTACATGTATTTTTTTGTTTACATTTTAAACCAACAAGATTTGGATGCAAAGTGAAGTGAAATTTAATTTGGAATTAGTAATAGTCACATGAGATAATGCATTACAAAAAGTTATTTATTTATTTTTTTTAGGTTGAAATTTTCACTTCCCTTCCCCTTAATTCTCCTTCCAACCAAACAAAGCTTTAAGAAAAAATAGATCTCTTTCACTCTTTTGGCCTTTTTTTATATATTTTATTTAAGAAATTTGTCTTTTGTATTTCTAAATTGTATCCCCGTTTCTCTCCACCTCCACTACCACAGTACCACCACAACCACATAATAGAAGATATACTGTGTTAATGTGCAGTCCATATGTGTTCCTATTCTTTTTTATAACAGCCAAGAGATACAAATTTATTGGAACTACATTGTATAGCCATGAATTTTTTAGGTCAAAATTTTAAATTAGCATTAAAGGAATTAGGCCGCTTTTGTTGACTTGTCATTGTTTGAGAATCAGAGCAGATGTAACCCTGCAGGTTAGTGGCACACTACAATGAACAATCCAACTCCATATTCCATGTCTACAATATAATAGTAGTTGAGATTGATTAGTTCAATTTTTTTCAACCTTTAACTACCATGTTCAGAAGATAAATCCAGTTCTCATGATTTTGCAGGTCCAGGATTATGCCAACCAGTGAAGCAGCCCCTGTTCTCTGGTTAAACAACCTGGTCCATCCCAGTTTAAAATATAATTGGTTGCAGTAATTAGCAAAATCAACCCCCTCCTCGCCCACCCCCCCAACCACCCCCCCCAAAAAAAAAATAATAATACTCAAAAACCCATTAGGTTTTCCAGAACAGAAACAAGAATCCCAAGGAGGATAGAGAGTTACTTTTCATTTTGCAAATTTTACAGTAAATTCTTTGAGATTGGCCTTGATTACAAAAAAGAATATATGGTGGCTCAACAGCTTGATTTGAAAATTACTGATAGTCTTTCTAAATGCAGCACCGAATGCTTCTTTCTTAGCATGATGTCCAAATATAAACCTGTCCTCCTTTTGTGGCTCCAGCCAATGTTCCAACCTTACATTTGTGTGTAGCAAGCAGAAGTGGAACTGTTGGGCTCTTTAAAGTCATTGTTGTTTTTCTTTGAGCAGTGGATATGACATGTACTCCTCTTTTCACATTTCCAACGAACAGGTGAGAATCATCCCAACCCCAGATTGCTTCACGCCATTGACTGTTAAAAATGAAATCATGAAGTTGTACGACTATGTATCATGCCAGGCTAATAGTTTCCACGGTTCTTTATAAGAAAATGGCTATTTTACAGTCCTTAATGCCAATAAGACAGGTTGTTCCATTGTTTACTGTGGTTACTAAGATTAAGAAAAGGAGAAACATAGGGCAAAACCCTCATGGATCTTCACTACAGTGTATAGTGCCCATACACTTGGTAAGCAAGCATATAATATGGTTCAATAATCAATTGGTTTAATCTACAGATTAGAGAATGTTATATAACCAATTTCACAATATAAACCATTTGATCTAAAAGATTATAAGTGCAACTTTGGAAGATTCGAAGAAATTATGGCAGTTCAAAACAATGAGTCATTTTATAGCCACAATCATTCACCCAGTCAGATTTTGGAAGCTAGGCCCACAAATGCCTCAATGGAGAGTTCCAGACCTTTCATACTGCATTAGCTGAGTTGGTCCATGGTTTCTAATCCATAAGGATTAAATCTTTTTTCCCAATCCTGAATATTTGGAAATGAATTTTACATCACAATCAATCTCTCCATCTGAATCTTCACCCATTACTGATCATACCACAAACAATGAAAAAGTCATAGCTCTTTTAGAGGGTAACTAGACTTAGATTTTATTGAAAAAAATTGACACCCTATGTCTGGGCAGGTTTTACTTGTTCACAATGTCCAGTTAAGAAAACAAGAACATTGCAACTTTCTCAAAGGTTCAAATATAGCAATGTAAGAATTACTGTTAAGATTCCAACCAGAAAAGTGAAATGAAATGTGGTCAGAAGAGCATTTTATCAATTTATTTTCCATATATGTTTAAAATTTTCAATGAGGCAAGAAATCATATATTAACATTGAATCTTCAACGAAACAGCCATACCTAACAGGAGACCATTTACCCTTTCGATTATCATTGTGAATCATGGTGGTGTTCACAAAATCAACTCCGCTCACTATTCCAATTTTGTCATTGGCACTACACCAGAAGATCCAAGGAGAAAGCATCAGGAAGGAAGAACCATCACATTAAAGATAGAATTTCACACAAAAAAATTAATATTACCGAGAAGAAAATTTCACTAGTCAAATTGGACAAAATATATGGATCATGCAAGAAAATATGGACAAGTGAAGAGCTCCCTAACTAAAATAGGACAGTCCATCCCAAAAGAGATTTAAATAATTTAAAATTAACCTTAAGCATCTACAAACCCGAAGCCAGTCATCTTGGCACTTTTCTTTTTCATCTTTCTATATCCCATATATGGAAGTCGGTCAATAGAGTGGGGACTTGTGTCAAGTGCAGAAGTCACTAATATTTTGAACTAACAATATAAGATATGGCAACTCTTTTTCAGGCTTCAATTGTTTAATTTCAGATTGCTAATGAATTACTAAGTTTGTTCCTATCCAAGTCAAAGAATAACTAGATCTATTAATTATTTTAATATTTTTATGATTCTACTTAGAAACTATTTTTCAGATCAACTAAAAGAAGCTCAATTGAAGTTTCTTGAACCTACAGCTAAATCTTGACGACCATCAAGGCTCTTTTACCATTTGAACTTTCCAGATAAATTTGTTTACACTAGAATCTAAAGCAAAGAAATACTAAATAGGAATCAGATAAAAGAATATTGCATTTTGAAAGCCCCAAGCAATAACCTAAAAATACTAGTAGAGGTGACAAATGATAACTTCCCAGAAAATTAAACAGATATCCAATATAACTACTACAAACCATGTCGTCACAAGACAAGTTCCACTGGCTGAGAAGTAAGCAGAGTGAACTGTCCTTCCATGGTTAACTCTCTTCAGGAATTTCGTTTGATCTGCATCAATATTTCTCAAATCCCATATGCAGGCAGTCCCATCAGTGGAACTTGTAGCCATTAAGTTGTTGTTTCCTGGGCTGAAATCTATTGTGTTTATCCTATGACCATGCAGTACCCATGAACTTGAAAATGTCCCTGCCCTCTCATCCCAAACATGTAACCTTCCTTGACCGCTCCCAAGATATAGGGACTTCGGATCATTTGGATGTTGAGAAAGGGAGTAAATAGTATCATCACTGGAATGAATCAGATATAGGGATTCCTTTTCTATATCCATCAAACGAATGAACCCATCACGGCAGCTTGTGAAAACCTGCATGTAATTTTCAACAAACTTAATTTTGCATCCAATAAAAGAGACAAACCCACACAAATTCAAATGTTCATATGCTTTAGTGGAAAATAAATTCATTGCCAATACATAGTCAGAGAAATTCAGAAAGAAAATTGCTTTAAATGATACAAGTTTTAAAAATACATGGGACTCCGATAGAAAGAAAAGGACCTATCTTGTCTTTGAGTGGACAAAATATTCTCTACCCTCTGGTGTTTATGGGATCAGAAGAAACCTTGAAAAGATGAAGAAGCGAAAACCAAAATTATCATCACCAAAGAAAGTATTATTATGTTTCATTGGGGATTTGAAAGCAATGATTTCAGGGCATTTGAATGATTGAGCATCTTTCTTGCAAGAAAAATTGTCCTGAGAACAAAAACAGAATGACATAAAGCATCCTAAGTGCTACCAAAAACTTACACTTCCAACTAGGTTAGCTGATCTTGTCAAAGATGCTTCCCTTGTTCTCAGAGGTGTCTAGCCCAGATGAGACCCTAAATCCAAGAATTCAGCAAACTAGGTGACGCAAGAGACGGTGCCAGGGGGCAACCTGCAAAGTTCCATAGACCCAGCAGAACACCTAAGGTGTTGATTCTTCTCCCAAGTGTCTCACATAGATAAGATCCTCGAACCAGACAACAGGTTGCTTCAGGAAATTTCCAGAAATAAACACAAGTGAAGAGCAAAGTAGAATAATTAGGTTTTATGATTGAGCAGGGTTTAGTGATTTTTATTTGATCTGAGTATTGCAAATAGCTCTCTGAAGTATGCTTTCTTCTGGTGTCATTCAGTTCTTAGTTTTAGTAAACCCTTTCTCCACAATTATTCTATTTGTCAAGTGTTCCATGCCAATCCTTGCCAACAAGTACACTCAAATGATATTTTATAGTAATACTGAATCAGCAGTAGTCATTCAGTAAAAGGAATAAAAAAAAAAGTACCCAATAACCATCAACACAACAAGCATTTCTTGGATATCAGTCAAAAATTACAGATATGTACCATGAGTACAGGCTGGGTTAATTCTATTGCTTTTCTGGCAATCAAATACAGACTTCTTTTAATTTATCAAATATATCATCCGCAATTCTACATATCCAAATCAACATACATATAAAAAAAAGCAATAGCATAGATCAGAATCAAAATCCCAGCATGTTTTACCTTCGATAATGAGAACTGGTGAACTGAAATCCCCGAAATGGGAGCATCATGAACGTCATAAGAAGAAATCGCATTTCTTCCTTGCTCCCTTACATCAACATCCCAAAACCCAATAATCCCAGAATCGTCCCCAGCAACATGCAACGACCGGTCTGTGGAAGGAAAGAACCTCATGTTCACTATCCTGTTTGGCACAACTTGTTCTATGTTCTCTGATTTCAAAGTCAGTGACTCCAATTTGAATTTACTCGTGACCCCAGTTCCCTCCCTTGGACTCCTGCAAGCCAATGGAGCAGCTTTGGATGTACCCATGATCATATCCTCAGAACCACGTTCACCTTGAGACTCCTTCTGGGATTTCTCCGCAATGCTTATGATTGTATCTATAAGGTTTCTGTTGTAGACCTTACCCATATAAGCCTTGTCCAGACGAGTGGGTTTTGGGGGCTTGACGACGTCGTCCGTGAGGCCCCTTGACAAGGAAGGAATGGGCCTCTTTCCTTGAGTACGGAGAGACCGCCGGATCACCACTGGGGCCTCGGCTTTCGGCTTCTAATCAGTGATGGGTTTTTTATCTTTTGGTTCGATTCTGCCATGAGAAGAAGAAGAAGAAGACCCCAAAAACCAGAAATTCAGAAATTGAATGTGATAATATTAATCAATAGAGTGTGTGTCTGTGGGCGATACAGAAGGAAAGGGAGAGAGAGAGGGAGCACACCTCTTACGCTTAGTTGCAGAAGAGACTTCTTGAGCTCTGGAATAGAGATTCATGGAAGCCATCATCTCCGTGTTTCGCTTTATGTTTTCGAGTCTCCGGCGCTCGTAATCGGATAATTTTTTAGGGGCCATTAGAGGAAACTCGAGATTTGAGAGAGAAAGCGAGAGAGAGAGAGAAAGAGAGAGAGAGAGAGTTTAACTCAGGACCTCTCGTCTACCCTTTTTGTTTCAGGAACAAGCGAATTAACGTAAGCTCTGCGCCTCTGCATAAAGGCTTTCGAAAATGGAAGAAAATGTATAAAGCGGGAAAATTGAAAATGGGGGGAAAATCTCAACCGTCGAATTGCGCTTGCCTGAAACAGTGGGAGGATGAAAACCTCATCCTCTTTGTTTGCTAAATTCTCTTTGGGGAAAAAGAGCTAGTCCGGGGGTATGGGGTCATTCCACGTGCCCAGTTACGCTCCCATTTTTACCGCCTCTGCAACGGTGCCCTCTCTCTCTCCCCTCTGTGCCTTGAAACCCCATCGTACCCAAGAATGGATCTATTGCTCGTACGATCACCTGATTGTGTAAGTCATCAATCACCACCTGTCCTTTTTATTCTTATATATACCATTCTTGTCCTTGTAATGGCAGAAAGTGGGACACTTATTGGTCGCTTACTCGTACGATCATGTGATTATATGAGCAACAGATTCTTTCTCATCGTACCCCACCTTATATTGAGAGCGGATCATCTGCTTGTACAAGAGTTTAGTTCATAAATTGCTCGTAGTGCCATTTAAATCATCTGCTCGTACTGTAAATAAGTACCATGTGTCCAACTTCTTTAAGGAGATAACCATTCATTAATTTCTTTATGGGAAATTATTAACATAACAAGAGTCTGTAATTTATCCAAACATAACAAGACATCAACTATACTCTTAAAACTACGATTAAGGATACTATTGAGAATAAACTTATGAGGATAAATGAGTAAAATCACATTCATTCCTGGAAATAAAAGAAAGTCTACGAAAAAACAAGAATTTCAACTAAATTTCTTAACAAAGGATTGAATCGTAATTCGACTCCTCCTACTCTCTCCCCCGTCTCTCGTTCCCGCTGCAACCAACCAACGTCGTCTTTTCTTTTCTTCCTCTCTTCTTCTCTCTCGCTTGCTGCCCAACCTTAGACGAAAGCATCGTGTTCCCCAGAGTATCATGCATGTCTCGGTGAGCAGGTAAAACCCCCTTCTCTAAAATGCCTTCCTGCATTTCTTCTCTAATCTCAAACCTAAACTCCCTCTGTAATGAGCTCTCCACGTTGAATCTTTCTCTTTCCCAGTTAAATTATTCCTCTCAATTTCTTTGGTGGTGAGTTCTACAATGGATTAATGCCCCTTTAATTTTAATTTTTTTTTTCAAAAACAAAGAAAAGCATTTCCATGGTTGATTGTGTTTTGACGAGTTCATCATCGAAGTTACTGTACGTAGATTAGAAAATCAGTGGAATGTAGTCTTTCTGACATGTTCCTGGGTTTTTATTTTACATGGCATTGTGTTTGAACTTGAGGGGTTAGGAATGGGGGATATGGTCGTGAGTCGTGACTCAAGAGTCTCAATGACTCATATTGCATTCAGGTCCCTCTCTATCTCCTGAGGATTAACTCTCAGTATTTCAATGTGTCTCTCTACAACCTCCATCTATATTTTGACCTAGCTTACTAGAGTAGAAACAGTTCTTTTAAGGTGATTGTTTGCATGCAAGAATAATACTAATTCAAATAGATTTTTTTTCAGCTGGAAAGTGAACCTTATTTTCTGTATAACCATATCTAGCTCAGAAAAAATGCACTGTTTGCAGGAATGTCGTTCATTAGCCCCTATAACCCCATTCAATTTTGTTGCCAAGTCAATTCCTTGAATATTATGAGCCTCTTATCCACCAAACCCCTTTTTTGTTTGGTACATTCCCTTTCCTGACACATTTTAGCCAAGTCACCATATTGTGGTGTGCTTTTTTGGACACCAGTGTGGTGCTCTATCATGAATGTTTGGAAGTAGATTTATCTATATTTACATGTACCCCTACCTAATCCCATTCCCAAATTCATGGAAGATAGGTCACCATTCTCTTTCTTGCTTAATTTGATGGCTCATTGTTTCTTGACATTGTTTTCATATAGGTACATTGAAGAAAGATCTTTCAGGAGTTTTTTTTTGAGGTTTGTTTGGAAGAAACAGTTGTTTTTTATGTTGATCATTGTTTCCCTCGGGTTTATTTTGGAAGACTGCTTAATGTGCTTTTTCTGAAAAATTTTATTTTTTATCTATAATGATGTATGATATATCTCTAATGATGCTTCTTTTGGAAGACAAATTACATTAAGGAAGAAACCATTGAAAGGATGAGGTTATATGAAGATGTTATCATGTATTTCTACAGGGATTATATAAACGTATCAACTGTAAGTGACGATGAGAAAATTTCTTAGAATATATCACCTAAAATATTTGATTAGAAATGCCATTTGAACTTAATATACTTTGTATATGTATATTTATGTTGTGGATTTTCTTAACAATGTTTAGTTTGTAAACTTTGCTGCAGAAAATTGAGAACAGAGTGAAGATACTGAGTAATTTAAGAGAACCTGCTTCAGCAGAAAGCTTGGTCATGGTCACACCATTTATACTGACATTTTGGAACATCAACCTGATTGCCCAGTATGTAATATCAGCACATCCTCAATATAATTTTTTTAAAAAAATCTCTGGTATGTTCTAGAAATTGTCCTGCTTGAGTAATTACTAATGCCTAGTTGATTCATTAGGAAAGAAAAGAATTTATCATTCATCATTTATAATTCTACTTTGTATTTCATTTCATTGTCTTCAGAAGAATGTTTAATGTGAATATATTATTATCTTGAAATGCAGCCTAAGGTCGTGGAGAAGCTTATGGGATTGCACGAAGGCATACCACGGGAGGATGCTAAAGAGGTAATTGAACCATTTACATTTTCTAGCTGGAATATATTCCTCACAATCGAACTCAAGCATTCTTTGTGGTCCGTAACCATAATAATTCTCAAAATTTTATCAAGACAACTCTCAAAACTTTTATGTTTGGGACTTCACTAACAGTTATGACCCCAACGGGTGTTGCATCTATTGCACAGCAACTCAGTTTGTGCTCAAATTTTTGTGTTTCTTGTCCACATTACCCTCTACCTGAATCAATATTTGGTCCATTCAATCTTCAATTTAAGTTACAATAATGATTTGAAATATGGCTTATAATCAATTTGGGCCTCAAAAATGTTTGGATGTATGTTTTTGACATCCACTAAATTCAAAAATCTGTCCACTCCAAAGAAAATCCTATACATCCAATGGTCAGAATTACAAAATATGTCCACTATGTTGCTGAAAATTGTTCTCAGTGACGAAACTTTCTAGTTGAATGGTATTAGCCGCTTGAAGAATTTTCAATTGGAAGGGGCAAACCAAGACAATAAATCCCCTTACTTCTTTATAACAAATTCTCGTAACTAGTTTAATAGGAATGCTATTATTTTAGCTATATTGAATAATGTTTTCCACTCAAGGCGAGGATGTGTTGTCGATGATTCCTTATCATCTATGAACTTGTGAGATCCATTGGGCATGAACTCATACATTAGAGCTCTTCTAATCCCCTCAAAACAGTAACCAAGAAGAGTGACAATATTAACATGGGAAGTCCTACTAATGCTTCCAACTTCGTTGTTGAATTCCTCTCCATTTCCTTTGGACTCATTGAGAATCTTCACTACCACCAAGCGACCATCAAGTAAGATCCTGCCAGGTATGTTAACTTGTTTAGAGCTTGCCAACCTTGTTTTATCATTACAATAATTCTGAATATGGAATGATAAGCCACATAATAGTTCTGATTGGGGAATGTTGTCCCAATCAACCAGCATAATTAACTCTAGCAGTAAGCAAATGATATTAAAGCTACGTCCAGGCCCTTTGGGAATGAAGTCCATCTCCATTTCCTCCCCCCTACCCACCCAATAGTAGTTCTAATTGGGTAATATTGTTGTTATTCTCCCCTGCGTTCTATAAATGTCATGTGTATAATCTTACTAGAATTAATTTCTTTTAAATTGCAAAGTTAGTAGTGAGAGCCATTATCTGAGTACTGACTTCTTGAAACCTCCTCTGTTTTTTATGATTTGAGTTTATCTCTCTCTCTCTCTCTCTCTCTCTCAGTAAGAAACTAAACTCTGGACCATTGGACAAGAGCGTTTCAATGAACTTCTAATAGTTTGAGACTACTTCCTGAGAAATAGAAGACCCGATATTGTCTTTTTTAAAGTTACTGGATAATTAGAGGGTCACCACAACTTCCTTTAAAATTCTGGATTTAAGAAACCAATATATGAACAATGGCTTCGGACTTGGAAATATTTACTTTGAATCAAAAACTAAAAACTTGTGACATTAGTTGGATGTATTCCTTACAAGAGCAATAAAGTGGTTTGCTTTAACTACAAGTATTCAGGTTCATGGAACTCCTGACCATGTTGAATGGAGAGAGATGCTTAATATGTGGAGAAAACTGGCAAAATATTTAACTGCTTTTCTGTTAAATATTATTTTCTGCGTAATGATTTTCATTATTCTACCATAATATGAATCTGAAACTACAAAAACTACTCATTATTCATTATCTCATTTGCCAACATTGTACTAAATCCCTGAGTGATGTCCTCATCAAATGACAAATCTCAGTAAGGCTGCATTTGGATTTGGTGAACTGTTGAACTCCTGTAGTCAAATCTGTCATATGAATGAGAGATTAGATTTTTGTTATTCCCATGATTTGTTTCAAGTCTTGAACTTCGGATTGTGGTCTTTTTTGTTTTCGATATGCATCAGTAACATATCAAAATTGCTCTCATTTGCTTTCATGTATGAGTCTTTACTTCAAATAGGTAGAGCACTTGAGAATTTTCTCAAGTGATGGTGGTTCGAATCCATCAAGGCTCATTGAATATTCTTTTGTGAAATTTTTTTTATCCATTCAAGGCATGAGATATGGATTGGTTCACATGGTCGGCACATCTGCACATGAGACTATTGGCCTAAAACAAATAAAGAACCGTAAATACACTTGACCATGAAATAACTCTTGCTAGCTATTTGCCTATTTCATAGAAAAAAAAAAAGACCTTAGTGTTTAGATTATTTAATAAGACCATATACTAGAAATTATGGAATCTATTCATGTCAACATTTGGATCAGTTCCCCTAGTCAACATGTTGGTGCATGTGAATAGCCGGTGGAGGGATTCTAACAAAACAATCCTAATTTTATCAAAATCTATATCATTTCATCCAATCTCCACAAGTTTTGACCTAACACACATATTTGACCAGGATTACTAAATATTTCAAGACTAGTCAAATTATGCCTATTTGGAATAGAATTATCACTAAAATGCCCTAAATGCTAACACATTAACCTTGCTTTTAGCCTTTAACCAATTAATCAAACAATTCAATACCACTTCAGCCTTCCTAACTTTGGTGTTTGACCAAGATATCCAAAACTCTCTTAAAAAAAGGGCATATCTCTTATACGAGGCTCTTACATGTGCAAGGTCCTGAACCCTAAACCTACATAATTAGTACGCATGCCCTTAAATGACCACAATATCACATTTTTAAGCAATATAGCCCAAGTATGACAAAATCTCACCAAATATTCCCAATTTCATCAAGATATCTATCATTAATCCAAAGATATCCAAACTATAAATCATAAAACCTAAACCCTTAATATATTGTGTTTCGACAAAGTCATTATAGTCTATCAAAATTTGTTGAAATTATATAAATTTCATATAATTTCCTATCATTTGATCTAACTTCAATAAGTTTGACAAAAATGTTCAAATTGCACCTAAGTATTTGACCAAAATTGATCAATATATCATAAGGATGACAAAAAAAGAAGAAAAAAAAGAGTATGACCACGATTTTCAATTTGATTGAACTATTTCTCGAATTATCCCTAATCATAATAGAAACATCGCAATTATAGTAACATGCCCTAAATGATTATAATATCCCATTTTTTTAACAATATAAGCCAAGGTGAAGTGGAATATGGTAACTTGATTAGTGTAAATGGTTGGGGCTTTTGGGTCGACTAAGAACTTCCCATGGGTAAGGGGTCGGGTTCAATCAAGGTAAACAAGTCGAGCTTAGTTGGTTGCCCGTCGGTTCACATCCCTGCACTGTGAACACCAGACTAGTAAAAGGGTCGGGCTCAAGCCCAACACATTTATTAAACAGGCCGGGCCAAGCTTTAAATGGTCGGCTCGATTTGGATAGCCAAGCCAGGCCTAAAATTGACACCCTTTAACCCAATTACCGTGTCCAACTGAATTAATTGACTAGAAACATGTCCATGCCGAGCCCTACAGTCCATAATTAACTATTTAATTGATCAAATAGTCAAAGAGAGAGAGAGTCGGAAGATTGTGGATTGGTATCGGATTGGTCAAGATCGGGGATCGGTCTTGGCCAATACCGATCTTATTTAGATAATCCTTACCGATCCAATCTGATTCTTAAAACCATGATCGGCAGCCCCAATTTTGAAGGGTGATAAAATTCTAGCCCATGGAGAGAGAAAGAGAGAGATTGGGTCATTTACATTTTAATTTTATTTTGATCGTGAGCCCCTATTTTTAAGGAGATATAATTTTCTCTATAATTTCATGTTTGTAGAAAGAGATTCTGATCCCTATAAAACAGGGAGAGGAAAACGGAAGATGCATGATGAAACCGTGTTGAAGAGGGGAGAGATGTTGGAGAAGTTGGTTGTGTCAATTACATTTTAATCCTTTTTTTTTTAAATTAGTTAAAGTTTTTAATTTTCTCATGAAGATAATGAAATGTCTAATTTGCCCCTTCTAATTAATTATTTAATGTCACACTACTTATTACATATTAGTCTTTTCACCGTTTTGTTATTTTTTTCAAAGATAACCAACCCTTGTTACATTAATAACAATCCTTTTTTTTATTTAAAATTTTAAATCTTTTTATTTTCCCTATTTTTGAGGAAGTTGAAATTATTCACATTTTATTAACCTTTTTTATCTCCTCTATTTGTGGGGAGTTTCAAATTGTGGATATCTTCCACGTCTCATTATATATATTCCAATCATCATGTGTGACTAAAAATCATTACAAGCAAAATCATCATGTGTGACTAAAAATCATTACAAGCAATGTTATAGTAATTGGGCTCATCAACCCATCTTCCCTCATTTGTCCCACTTTAATTGGAATTGACCGTTAAAAAAACAATCTCTTAACATAAATTATTATCGATTTTCATTAGTTAAATTTTTTTTTTTTTATTTTATCTCCAAAAATCTCAAATGGAGTAGTATCCTCCACGTCTCTCTCTCTCTCTCTCTCTCCCTTCGTTTTTCTCTAATTTCAAACATGTTTTAGTAATTGAAGTATCGTTTTTCTTTGTTTTCTTTGAGTGTTGATCACCATCTCTGTGGGTGAAGATCATCTACAATGAAGCATAAGAAATTTGAGAGAAGAATTAGCTAAAGGTATGCTTATTTCTAGCAACTTAAAATTGAAGTTGCAGAACAAATCCAATAAAATCAAGAAAGAAGAAAATATTAGAAGGCATTTATTAGGGGAATTTACTATCAATCTCTTATATTCAGATGGATTAATGAGTTCGATTACTATACCCATGCTTTATAATGGTTTTCAGCCATACATGTACTCACACATGATCAACAAAGTGATAGTCCAGAATCTTAATAAGAAAGAGACACACATGATCAACAAAGTAATAGTCGAGAATCGTACTAAGAAAGAGAGAGACGATTCACGATTTGAAACTCCCCACAAATAAAGGAGATAAAAAAGATTAATAAAATTGAATAATTTCAAAATCCTCAAAGGAAAAATAAAAAAAAAGATTTAAAAATTTGAATAACAAAAATAATGGAAGATTACCTCCGTAAAGATTGGACACATGGCACCTATTCATTGAGCAGCTTAAAACCGTACGAGCAGATGATCCGCTCTCCCTTATATTTGCAACTTCCCCCTTCCCAACCCCTGTACTCATCTCTTCCTTTTGCCGCTCTCTGCAACTTCTGTCAATTCCCTTCCCTCCACTATCTTGCACCCATAGTCTTACGCCTCCTCTACACACCCCTGTCGTGAGCAATCTCACTCATGCTACTCTTGTGTTCGAATCTCTCCTTCTCAATCCTACTACCAATCTCAAAAGAAGGGCAGAGTCATAATACTATGACGGATGGATAGACTAGAGAGAGAGAGAGAGAACATAATCTAAAATGCTCTATTGTTTGTGAGCCATTTTGAATCTGCAATAGAGATTTAGGTTCTTTAGATTGATTTAACCTGGTACCACAAGTGACATCTTTTGCTAATTTTTTTTAGTTTCTCTATAGATAGGTGAGTTGATAACGCAGCGAGGAGGTGGGGTGGGGGAATTGTGTGGGTCGGGTGGAGTTGGAGGGTAGGGAGTCGAGTGAGGGGGAGGTGAGAGAAGGAGCCGCAGGCGAGAGGGAGAGCTAAAGGGGATAGGGGAGGGATGACTGTTAGTGAACCAATTCGATCTACTCTCAAGTTTAGGAATATGTTGGTCCAACCCATTAAGATCCACAGCCAAGAGAAGGTAACCGTAAAAAATTGCATTGATCCTCTTCAACATACTATGTGCCAAGGTACAAATCAATCATCTATGTTCTTATTCGACTTCGTGCTCTAATTGTCTGTATAAAAACCTACTAAGGTCTGTTGTGAAACCCTAAACATCCTAACAAGGACAAAGGTGGGGAAGTGGAGAAGGGAAGCCGGAGTTGATGATAGTGTCGGTGCCAATCAGAACGAAAGTAGCAATCAACGAGAGATCGTAGCAGCGGCAGAATACAGGTGGTACAACAACAACAGTGGTAGATCACGGGTGGTGTAGTGGCAAAAATGATCCATTGTACAAAGGATTAAGGCAAATTGAATATGGTAACAGTCCAGTGCTCTAGGGTAACTGACCGTGGCTTTATACCTTTATTTTAGGTACCCACGATATTATCACTACCGAAAGGAAAAAAAATGATACCCATATATCAATGGAGTTAAGGGTTAAGAAGATTGATCATAAGCCTTGACATTCCTATTTAGATAGCTTAAAATATATTTTATTTCATATGGATTAATCCCCTTTGTACCAATTCATAGAGCAAAGTTTTTCTCCTTTTGACTATTTTACTATTTGCATCATCCTCCTATCACAAAATGAAAAAATGGAAAGACAAAAAAATGAAAAAATTATAAATACAAAAAAAAAAAAAAAAAATTAGTTG
>NW_024870665.1:41312-52570 GCF_013358625.1 Macadamia integrifolia | reverse complement strand
GACATGACTTTAGAAAACTATAATATCCTCCCAAAGGACCTTGCTTGAAGTTAAAAATCTTCTCATAGAGATCATAAACTCATAGCATGTTTTTTTCACTCTCCTTCAAATCATCATGGACTTCTTTAGCTGTAGTATGAACATCACATTGGCAGCACTAGAAGGATCCATACCATTCCACAACAGTAGTGTATCATTTTCACACATCCATTCATCATAATCTTTGGAATCAGTAGATGGCAGTTTTGAAGTTAAACACTTCAATTTTTCATTAGCATTAATATAAACTTTCACAGCTTGTACCCACAATAAATAATTAGATGCAGCATTCAGTTTGATAGCAGTAATACTAACAAATAAGGTCACAGTCATAAGGTAGACAATAAATAGTTACAATAGCCAGCCAAAAGTAGTAGCAATATTGAAACACTTCACAAAGTCAAATTCAAATCATAACCAGAAGTTACAGGGAAAGAGAAGACAAAATCGTAGAAACCAAGAAAAACCCAAATCATAGAAAGTGAAAAGAACAAATCACATGGGGCAGGAATTGTCTGATTGCCGTGAAATCGGGTTGAAATTCTCACTGTACGAGGAGAAAACACCTGCAAAATTTCAGAGTCATTTGAGAAATAGAAGTTGACTTCTGCAGCAAACCAGGTCTGATGATCCTAAAATTAAGATCAATCAACGAGAATAGATAGTAGAGAAAGTCTACAAAGTTTGGATATATTCCAACCAAGGGAGAATGCCTATTTAAAAATTTGATTATAAGGGTTCTTACAATCGATCCATTATAGCAGAAAACTGATCAAATCTTATCATAGAGAGGTTGAATGAAGACAAATACTCCTTCAAGCATGATCGCAACAGAGAAGACTTTGTCCACACAAGAAATCCCTCGTTTTGTATTTCACCGAACAAGGGAATACATCATGAACAATAGAAGTAGCAGCAGGTTGCTGCACACCACTTGACTGTTTAAGGGACTCTCAAAACAGAAGAGGAGTAAAGTGAACATAATGGTTAATGGTGCTCTGTTACCATGTGACAATTCAGAGTAAGAGTAACCAGTACTTGCGTCGATCAATGGAAGAAAAAGAAGGAAGAAGAAGAGAAGAGAAAATAAAGGAGAAACTAAAGGCTGGTCGATGAGAATGTGTTAAGCCTAATCAACAGAATAAGGCATATTTATAAAACTTAATAATGCATAATTACATAAAACTCTTCACTATATAAGAGCAAGTACCCATATATCCCTGAAACATAAAGAGCATTACAAAGATACCCCTAGCGATAAAATTCTTTGTGGTATTAACTTTAACAATAAGATTAAGACAGATGCCTCTTTCATGCAGGAAAAGAAAAAATCTGGACTAGAATTTCTATCAGAGATTCTAGTTGATTATGTCTAACAGTACAAATCAAGCAATGTCTCTGCAATCCTGGCAAGTCCCCATTTATCAAATGAACAGGGAGCAACTCTGACCAACTTCAAATGCAGAGATGGAAGCTAAATGGAGCATTTCTTAAACAGATGCAGGGCTGGTCAGCAAACCTCTTTCAATATTTTTCTATACGTATAGATTGTAGGTCAAATTTTGAAGAATTATGCGGGAGGTATCTACACACTGCCTGCGTATATTGGCATCTCCCATGCCAAGCCAACAGGCACACAGCAGGAAATGCTTGACAATTTGTATACAGGGCCCAAATGATCAGAAAGAAGAGAGTGTTAGAAAGTGTTAGGGAGGAGATGGAGTATGATAGGGCGTGTACTACTGGCATTGTGTACATCATTTTCCATTTATTTATACTCCAAGAGCTAGGACTAGTTCTTGCTGTCGTAAATGGTTACAAAACTTCCCAAGATGTCTAGGAGAACTGGCTATGTATGGACATCATTGCAAATTAACAGTAACTGAGTAAGTAGTATTAGTATCCCAAAGAAAAAGACTGATCCTTCACTAATATATAGTGTGAATCCAACTACTGCTCTGAGCAAATTCAAGCACAATTGCAACCCAAAAAAAAACAAAAAATTAATAAATAAGAAAAATACTAGAATTATAAAACCAATCTAACCGTTGAACGTATCTGTTTCTTTGTTGTTGTTTGCTCTACTCCAAGCCTGGTGGTGAAAGGGAGAGAAAAAAATTGGGAGACAGAGACCATCTGCAATTGTAAGCACCATAGGTTTGAATATAAAATCCAATTCAACAGAAAAAAAGCATAGTTTAGTATTCAGAGATTCTTAAAAATAAAAGTGAGTAATAACAGTAGAACAATAATCTTGAGACATACCTGTAGCTGATTTGCCGGATATCGTGCGACTGCGAGAGAGAGAAATGGCGTTTCCAAATGGAATGATAACGGGGACAGAGGGTAGGGTTCATAAGCAAAAGAGTGGAAGGGACGGAGATTAAGAACAGAAAAGCACGTGTGCGCCCTTTGTGAGGGAACAAATCCAGAGAGAGAGAGAGAGAGAGAGAGAGAGAGAGAGAGAGAGCTTACTCTTATTCTAAGGAAGTGTTGGAAATTAAATTGAGAAAATAGAACTTACCTCAACCGCTTAACCCTCGGATGAAGGAACTCTCAAAACGAAAAACCAATAGACCAAACTAAGAACTAAGAGAGAAAAGAAAAAATATAAGAAAGGTAATAGAATAAGGCAAAATGGTCGCGGTACGTGCAGAAAAATAAGAATGCAGAACGTTCGGAGCTTGGTGAATGTTCATGTAAGTGATATGATTGACACGTGTTAAATATGTTAATCCTGCTAACAGAGTTGTAAACGGTTACAACTCTGTTTAATATTATTAATATTTAAATAAATAAATAATAAAAATCCCAATATAAGTGGATTCCTCCTTTCATTCCACTTAGAACTCTTGATCCTCTCTTTCTCTCTCTCTCCTTGCTTCTTCTTCAAGGTTGTTCCTTTTTTCTTCTTCCTTTTTCACCGCTCTCCAGTCTAGTTGAAGTTTTGTTTACCAATCTCTCATATGTTCAGTGCCTGAAAATAGTTATGTTGATTTTTTTCTTATCTCATCCTATTTTGAGAGAGAGAGAAAGAGATGATGATGATGGCGGCTGTAGAAAGAAGGAACAACGTTGAAGAAAAAGCAAGAAGAGAGAGAGAGAGAGAGAGAGAGAGAGAGAGAGAGAGAGAATTGAGATTTCTCAATAAAATCGAAGGAGGAGTCCGTTTATATTGGATTTTTATTATTTATTTATTTATTTATATAAAAAAATATTAGACAAGTTAAGTAACCACATCCGTCATCTCTCCACCCTAAAAACTAGGAATCAGTTATAATATAAAAAACTAATAGATGGTTTAGATTAATCTAACTTAAATGGACGGTAATATTAAAAGAAAGTAAAAATAAGATTGCAACACGTACGTCTTGCTACCACTCGCCCTTTCATGTTTGTAGAAAGAGATTCTGATCCCTATAAAACAAGGAGAGGAAAACGGAAGATGCATGATGAAACCGTGTTGAAGAGGGGAGAGATGTTGGAGAAGTTGGTTGTGTCAATTACATTTTAATCCTTTTTTAAAAAAATTAGTTAAAGTTTTTAATTTTCTCATGAAGATAATGAAATGTCTAATTTGCCCCTTCTAATTAATTATTTAATGTCACACTACTTATTACATATTAGTCTTTTCACCGTTTTGTTATTTTTTTCAAAGATAACCAACCCTTGTTACATTAATAACAATCCTTTTTTTATTTAAAATTTTAAATCTTTTTTATTTTCCTTATTTTTGAGGAATTTGAAATTATTCACATTTTATTAACATTTTTTATCTCCTCTATTTGTGGGGAGTTTCAAATTGTGGATATCTTCCACGTCTTATTATATATATCCCAATCATCACTTTGTTAATCATGTGTGACTAAAAATCATTTCAAGCAATGTTATAGTAATTGGGCTCATCAACCCATCTCCCCTCATTTGTCCCACTTTAATTGGAATTGACCGTTAAAAAAACAATCTCTTAACATAAATTATTATCGATTTTCAATAGTTAAATTTTTTTTTTTCAATTTTATCTCCAAAAATGTCAAATGGAGTAGTATCCTCCACGTCTCTCTCTCTCTCTCTCTCTCTCTCTCTCTCTCTCTCTCTTCGTTTTTCTCTAATTTCAAACATGTTTTAGTAATTGAAGTATCGTTTTTCTTTGTTTTCTTTGAGTGCTGATCACCATCTATGTGGGTGAAGATCATCTACAATGAAGCATAAGAAATTTGAGAGAAAAATTAGCTAAATGTATGCTTATTTCTAGCAACTTAAAATTGAAGTTGCAGAACAAATCCAATAAAATCAAGAAAGAAGAAAATATTAGAAGGCATTTATTAGGGGAATTTATTATCAATCTCTTATATTCAGATGGATTGATGAGTTCGATTACTATACCCATGCTTTATAATGGTTTTTAGCCATACATGTATTCACACATGATCAATAAAGTGATAGTCGAGAATCTTAATAAGAAAGAGATAGACGATTCACGATTTGAAACTCCCCACAAATAGAGGAGATAAAAAAAGTTAATAAAATTGAATAATTTCAAATTCCTCAAAAGGAAAATAAAAAAAAGATTTAAAAATTTGAATAACAAAAATAATGGAAGGTTACCTCCGTAAAAAGGTTGGACACATGGCACCTATTCATTGAGCAGCTTAAAACCGTAGGAGCAGATGATCCGCTCTCCCTTATATTTGCAACTTCCCCCTTCCCAACCCCTGTACTCATCTCTTCCTTTTGCCGCTCTCTGCAACTTCTGTCAATCCCCTTCCCTCCACTATCTTGCACCCATAGTCTTACGCCTCCTCTACACACCCCTGTCGTGAGCAATCTCACTCATGCTACTCTTGTGTTCGAATCTCTCCTTCTCAATCCTACTACCAATCTCAAAAGAAGGGCAGAGTCATAATACTATGACGGATGGATAGACTAGAGAGAGAGAGAACATAATCTAAAATGCTCTATTGTTTGTGAGCTATTTTGAATCTGCAATAGAGATTTAGGTTCTATAGATTGATTTAACCTGGTACCACAAGTGACATCTTTTGCTAATTTTTTTAGTTTCTCTATAGATAGGTGAGTTGATAACGCAGCGAGGAGGTGAGGTGGGGTGGGGGAATTGTGTGGGTGGGGTGGAGTTGGAGGGTAGGGAGTCGAGTGAGGGGGAGGTGAGAGAAGGAGCCGCAGGCAAGAGAGAGAGCTAAAGGGGATAGGGGAGGGATGACTGTTAGTGAATCAATTCGATCTACTCTCAAGTTTAGGGATATGTTGGTCCAACCCTACTCTCAAGTTTAGGGATATGTTGGTCCAACCCATTAAGATCCACAGCCAAGAGAAGGAAACCGTGAAAAATTGCATTGATCCTCTTCAACATACTATGTGCCAAGGTACAAATCAATCATCTATGTTCTTATTCGACTTCGTGTTCTAATTGTCTGTATAAAAACCTACTAACAAGGACAAAGATGGGGAAGTGGAGAAGGGAAGCCGGAGTTGATGATAGTGTCGGTGCCAATCAGAACGAAAGTAGCAATCAACGAGAGATCGTAGCAGCGGCAGAATACAGGTGGTACAACAACAACAGTGGTAGATCACGGGTGGTGTAGTGGCAAAAATGATCCATTGTACAAAGGATTAAGGCAAATTGAATATGGTAACAGTCCAGTGCTCTAGGGTAACTGACCGTGGCTTTATACCTTTATTTTAGGTACCCACGATATTATCACTACCGAAAGAAAAAAAAATGATACCCATATATCAATGGAGTTAAGGGTTAAGAAGATTGATCATAAGCCTTGACATTCCTATTTAGATAGCTTAAAATATATTTTATTTCATATGGATTAATCCCCTTTGTACCAATTCATAGAGCAAAGTTTTTCTCCTTTTGACTATTTTACTATTTGCATCATCCTCCTATCACAAAATGAAAAAATGGAAAGACAAAAAAATGAAAAAATTATAAAAAAAAAAAAAAAAAGCTTAGTTGCTTTCTTTGTCTCCATCAAACTCCTGTGTCTTAAACAGTGTAGTGCTGTTGGATTGTCTCAATATCCAACCCCTTCAGTTTCACCACCGATTCAACATGGCCCTTTAAAGTATGAAGCTCCCGAAGCCTGCAAAAAAAAAATAATAATAAATAAATAAAGTTGATTGGTGCAAGTAGATTATTAACAATCACTCTTGACCATGATACATGATATACACTGCCACGGTTGTTACCTTGCAACCTCTGCTCTTTTCTTAGCTTGCTCTGCTATCTCAGTTAACTCTCTATAGTTGGTTTTGTCATTGAATAGCCCGGATGAATCAGCAGGTTGAAGGCCATGAAGGGTTCGTTGAGCCATTGCCCATTGTGCTTCCCTTTCTCCCCTTCCGTAGTCCTTCTTCGATGTGAACGCGGTCTGTGTATATAACAAACAGTAAACAAAATCACAATCTCTACATGGATTCCTAAAAATGTCAATTGGGATGGTAATCAAGGAGCAGTATAGCAACAAACCTTGTTCTGGAGCATGTTATCCCAAGCTTTTCCACTCAATGCATAGCGGGTGATGAACTTTAGGACATCAAGAGGGAAGTAGAAAATAATACTGTAGAGCCAGATGACTCCTGCCCATCCCCAGCCAATGCCTTGGACCCTTGCAAAGGACCAGTTTGCATACACAGCAATCAATGTGGCCACCTTCAGTGGATCAACTTTAAGTGTTAATTAGATCCATCAATTGTAGTAGTAATTCAATAGAGAAGGTTGAAAGAGAATTACAAAGACTGATATCACTCACCAGCTGGGCAGCAAGGAATGCCACGAGAAGCAAGAGACCAGGGCGCTCAATGAAAGACCAGCTCCTGGATCGGGTGACAAAAATGAGGGCCTGACTCACTATACTCACCTGGAGGTAGAGTGCCGCTGTGAGCTCGTCTAAGTTGTTATTGATGGGTCTCACACCAAATTTGTCCTGTTTAAGTTGATAGTTTGAGCAGTGGTTATTAATTACAAAAACTATTAATCAAGGTTGGTATTGGGCAGCTTATGGTAATGCCACTTACAGTGAAGAAGTGAGTCTTGTGGGCAAGCCAGAAAAAGACTACACTCATAACTGCAAGGTAGGTACCGAGGACAAGACCAGTGGCAAAGATCTCCTTGAGCTTCCATGAGTCAGGCAATGGGGATGGCTTTACTCTGTCCTTGGAGATGGTCATGATGGTTCCATCATTGAGAATGGCAATGATCAAGACCATGAAGGGTGAGAAATCAAACTCCCAGATGAGGGCAATGAGCAAGAATCCAAGCACAATACGAATCGTGATTGAGACTGCATAGATTGTGTAGTTCTTCATTCTTTGGAAGATAGCTCTGCTTGTCAACACAGCACTCACAATCACACTGAGCCCAGGCTCTGTTAATACTATATCTGATGCACTCCTAGCTGCATCAGTTGCGTCAGCCACTGCAATACCAATGTCTGCCTTCTTCAATGCTGGTGCATCATTGACACCATCTCCAGTCATACCACAGATGTGCTTCCTCTCTTGCAGTTTCTTCACAATCTCATACTTATGCTCTGAATGAATCAACCGTAAGTCCAATATTAGCAAACTAAAGTAGAAACTAAAGAGAAGAATCTCAATGAGCCAAGCAGAAACTAGTGGCGATCATGGCAGTGTTCTTATTTACCAGGGAAAACACCAGCAAAGCCATCAGCCTTTTCAATGAGCTCATCAACAGGGATCGAGGCGATGGACTCATCTTTGCTCTGGCCAAGGAGGGAGGAAGAGGGATACATATTGGTTCCCATACCAAGCCTACGGCCAGTCTCCTTTCCAATGGCGAGCTGGTCACCTGTGATCATCTTAACGTTCACTCCAAGGTTGAGTGCTCGCCGGATCGTCTCTGCACTGTCATGCCTTGGAGGATCAAAGAGAGGCAAAAGACCCAGAAACTCCCATGGTCCCCCAGCACTTTCCTTTGTCTTCTCTGGAATTGTCTGTGAAACAACACTAAATTCTAATTCAGCCTCAAACAGATCTCACTAAACTAAACAGACTTTAAAATGATCAACATGCAGGTACTTTCACATCACCTGTCGAGCAACACCCAAAGAACGAAGACCACGTTCAGCAAACTTGTCGATTATTGAATGAACTTTGTTCTTTATGTCTTCCCTGAGATTGCAAAGCTCAATAATCTGGTATAAATACAAATGAGATTATAAGAGAGACTAAAGCTAGGATTCAAATTAAAGAGCTGCACTGGTATTATTAGCAGGAAGTAATGAAATAGGTAGGTACGAAGAGCTTTCTGTTACCTGCTCAGGTGCACCCTTGCTTGCTCGATGCCATGTGCCATCGGAGTCAATGTAGGTGATAGCAGTTCGCTTGTCAACAGGGTTGAAGGGCAAGAAATGCACTTCTTGGATCCCTTCTCTTGCCTGCGATTGAAGAAGAAACATGGAAGATTAGCGAATTAAAGAAGAAAATCAGAGACAAGGTAGCACTTGTTCCTTCTATCTAATAGTAAGTACCTCTTTGGGGTCAGCTAACATTCCAACAATTGAAGCATCAATGGCATCCTGATTCTCAACCCTGGAAGCCCTGGCAGCACTCAAGACCACAGTGTCTTTGTCCAAATCCTTGACAAACACCTCAATCATGGTCTTGTCCACAGTGAGCTTATTGAGGGTGAGAGTTCCAGTTTTGTCACTGCAAAGCACATCCATGCCAGCCATCTCTTCAATTGCAGTCATTCTCTTTGTAATAGCACCTTGTTGAGACAATCGATGAGACCCAATAGCCATTGTCACTGACAACACTGTGGGCATGGCAATTGGAATTCCTCCAATAAGTAACACCAACAGATTATCAATTCCACTTCTGTAAGGCCGGCGCTGAATTGGGTACATCACGACGATCTCAATCACCATTCCCACTGCAATTGAGCAAATACAGAAGTTCCCAATGGCTGTCAACACCTTCTGGAAGTGACCCACTTGGTTGGTGCTGTCCACAAGATGTGCGGCCTTGCCAAAGAAGGTGTGGACACCGGTGGCGATAACGACAGCCTCAATCTCACCTTGCTTGCAGGTTGAACCAGAGAAGACCTCTTCACCTGGATTCCTTGTTACAGGGAGGGACTCACCAGTGAGAGCAGATTGGTCTATCTTAAGAGGATCACCTTCCAAGAGACGAGCATCAGCTGGGATAATGTCACCAAGCTTGATGCTGATCACATCTCCAGGGACCAAGATAGCTGCATCTTGCTCATTCCATTTCCCATCTCTCAGCACCTACACATGTTCATGCAATGTCACCTTTTAAGGAATCAATTAACTTATCATGTTTACATTTTGAAGGAGAACAGATGAAACCCACCTTGGTCTTAGGGGCAAGACCCGCCATTAGAGCAGCAGCTGCATTTCCAGCATTGTTTTCTTCAATGAAACTGATGGTGGAGTTGATAATCAGCAACACTGTGATACCAACGAAATCTTGCCAATCCGGAGGCTTTCCCTGCAATTTGTCACATTGTTTTTCAATTTTGAGCCCAAACCCAATTTTGATTTCTAGAGAGAGAGAGAGAGAGAGAGAGAGGTTATAGCTATACCCCTCCATTAGCCAAAACTATGGCCATGATAGCAGCAGCCTCCATGACCCATGAGAGGGGATTCCACATAAAACCCAAGAATTTAAGGAATTTGCTTTCCTGTCATCAAGTACATTAATTTGAAGGTTAGCCAGGAAAGAGAAAGAAAGAGGGGGGGGGGGGGGAATCAAAGAAAATGAAGTTGAGAATTGCCTTCTTCTCTTCAAGCTTATTGGGTCCAAAGATTTGGAGCCTCTGTTCCCCCTCCTCATTTGTCAAACCTTCTTTCGTACATTTGAGCTGCTCGAATACTTCATCCACAGGAATTCGCTCCTATGATAAAAGAGTATAAAAACAAACAAAAGTTACCTTGACCAAAAGATAAAAACAAATATGAAAGAGAGAGAACCAAGATTTGGTCAACTCTTGTAAGTCAATCTATCTAAAAAAAAATGTCTTTTGAGACATGAGTTCTAATATTCTTATGGCATTCTGTCCAATCTTTAATACACTTTCAGAGTTGAATTAATGATCGCTTAAATAAATAAAGGGCAAATGTTTTTTTATCTGAGAATGGGGAGGTTCATTCTCAGAAGCGGCATGGTGATCATTGTCCACCCCTGTATTTGTTTCTCAGGAGTAACTCTTGAACAAAAAACTTTATCCCATAAATAAAATCCTATATCAATGCATGAAGGTTGAAGCAACCCATGCCAAGGAGAATAATAAAATGAAACGTTTTTAAGAATTTGAAAAAACAAACACATCAAGAAGGGCCCATGGATCTATAAAATCATTTTCTAACGATGAGATTTCACGAAGAAAACAAATCATTTTCTGACAAAAAAGAGAATCTGAAATTGATTGAAAATAAAATGAAATAAGATGATAAGCATATAAAAAAAATACTTACAAGATCAACATTTTCGTTTTTTATTTCTTCCAAGGAAATGGCTTTGCTGGTTGCCATCGTTTAAGAACAAGGAATGGGGGCAGTGGGGAGGAAAATGGTGAAGAAGAGAGAGCTTATGATCTCTCCTCTATCTTCCTTCTTCGCACCCTTAGGCGTACTCCATGCACACCTTAAGGGTCTGTCTTTTTTCCTCCCCTTCTTGTAAAGGGATGTTTCTATGATCTTAAGTTTTGGGTTTTCTACAGAGGACAAAAAATTTAAGCTAGCTTCTCTCCCATCCTTTATAACTGACTTTTCCAATTAATTTCCGATTCTAAATTCAGCCAACGAAGAAATGGTTGGTGAAGAGTTGTACAAACGTCAAACTTCTAATCAACAAAAGCCACCTCTTTCCTCCTTCTGACCCGGGGACTTATTTTTCTGTTATTAATGTGAAGCCTCGTAGAAAGAAAATCTCGAAGAGGGTTTGGGTTGAGCTAAATTAAAGAAGAAATTCCTTAATAAGCTATAAATAATTAAATATTACACATCTTTCCTTAATAAGCTATAACTATTATACATCTTTCCTTGAATCAGTTTGAGTTTTGATTGATTCAGTGTCTTTCAAGTCATGTGAAACTCATCAAGTTTGGTTTTCTTTTATTGGACGCATATTACTCGAAAGTTTGATCTACAATTAAACAAAATCCTAGAATGTTTTTTTCTTATGCCTTAAATATTAGCCTC
>NW_024870665.1:37134-41267 GCF_013358625.1 Macadamia integrifolia | reverse complement strand
CCCCTCCTTTTTATTTCTTCTAGTTATGAAACAACTAGAAACAACTAAAGCCTTGGGGCTCGGATAAAGAAAAGCATGAAGTTATTAAAGAAATAAGGGAGAAAAAAATATGACTTGTCCTGACCAGGTTTGACCTACCTAACTCACAAGGTTTTAAAAAGGCTAGTTGAGTAAAAAAAAACCTGTGTTTTTCGTCTATGTTTAGAATAGGTTAGTTTACATTTCGTAGTTTATTTTAATTTTGTTTTACAGATTAGTCTAAATATTTCATATGGGTATTTAGGCCATTTTATCTTTTCTATTTACATTTAATTTTTTTTATAATTATTTTATTTTATTTTTAACACTTTTAAGATGGAATTGTGTATATATTTAGGATTATTTTAAATTTAAATATTTTTTCATGCATTTACAGGTTGGGACTAATTTATTTGTCTTTCCCTTTGCCACAATTGTCGAACTCCCTAACCACTCTGTCCTCCCTATCCCTGTCCTAGACTCTATTGCCCCTCTCCCTTCCCTAATATAGTCCCCACCAACTCCAGTTGTCGAATCCCATTTCCGCCTCCCCCTCCCCACCCCCACAGTCAGGCTCTAGTTGTCCTCACACAGTTCCCGCTCGCTTAAAGGACAATGTTTGCTCCTCAACCTCTACACCTGTCCCCCACCCCCCAATCATGCCTCTACAACATGTATCACCCTTTATCCCGTTTGCAATTACATTTCTTACAATTGCTTCTACCCACCCCATTTTACATTTCTGTTGGCCTTTTCCCGTACCTTTACCAAGGTTGTTAAACAACCCCACTTGTGTTGTGCCATGGAGGCCAAAATTCATGCCTTGGAACAGAGTAATATTTGGTCCTTGCAATCTCTCCCTACAAGTAAATCTCCCATTAGTTGCAAAAGGGCCTTCAATATCAAGCATCGAGTTGATGGTAGCATTGAACACTATAAAGATTGTCTCGTAGCCAAATGCTAGACACAACATGAGGGGTTGGACTATACTAATACATTCGCCCATATTGCCAAGCCGCTCATTGTTCGTAGCCTTCTCGCAATTGCTGCCATTCGGGGTTGTCATCCTCACTAATTGAAAGTAAATAATGCCTTTTTGCATGGCGATCTTCACAAAATAAGTGTGCATGCGCCTCCCTCCATGTTATTTGGAACAAGGGGAGACTTGTGTTTGCAAATTACAAAAATCATTGTATGGTCTCAAGCAAGCCTCTTACAATCGGTTTGCCAACTCCACTCGGTCTCTCCTAGATGCGGGTTTCAAGCAGTCCTTGGTAGACTATTCCCTCTTCATCAAGTCTTCCACAACCAGCTACATTGTTGTCCTGGTTTATGTAAACAATATCATTGTTGTGGTGATGACACTTCAACCATTCAGGGCCTTATCACTTTCTTACAATGTCATTTTCACCTCAACGACCTGGGACAACTCAAATATTTACTTGGTATTGAGGTTGCTCGCAATCCTGCTGTTATTTTCATCAGTCAATGCAAGTACACTCTCGACATCCTCTCCGAGTCTGGAATGCTGGCCACTAAGTTGGTTGGCTTCCTTCCCTATGGAGCAAAACCTAGGTTAGATCCTGATATTGGCCCCACTTCTAGGCGATCCACCCGCATATCGTTGTCTTATTGGCCATCTAATTTATCTCACTATTTCACGACCTGATACTGCCTATGCCGTCAGTTCCTTAAGACGATTTATGCAACAACCACGACAACCCCATATGGACGGTGCTTCCCAGGTCTTACGATATCTTAAATCATCCCCTGTTGCTAGTATATTCTTTTCGACTATTAGCTCTCTCCAGCTAGTGGCCTATTTTGATTTTGATTGGGCCGCTTGCCCCACCACTTGACGCTCCATGACTGGTTATGTTACTTTTCTTGGAACTAGTCCCTTGTCTTGGATATGTAAGAAACTCCATTCCCCAGTTGAGGCTAAGTATGGCTTCATTGCCACTGCCACCTGTGAGCTCGTATGGTTACGCTCCCTTCTCCGTAACCTTGGTGTCCCGCTGTCATGTCCTATGCACCTTTATTGTGACGCCAAGCTGCCTTACACATAGCTGCCAATCCTGTATTTCACGAGTGTATCAAATATATTGACATCGATTGTCATGTTGTACATGAACACCTTTGGTTGTATTGCTATAGCACATGTCCCTACTCATATGCAGCTAGCCGACATTTTCATTAAGCCTCTTGGCGGGGATATGTTTTATTTTCTTCTTTTCAAGTTGGGCGTTTATTGACCTCCATGCTCTAACTTGAGGGGAAGTATTACCGATTCATTAGATTTATTGGGAGAAGTCCAACTTGCGCACAACCGTGACGCCCAAGCCAAGGATCAACATGATCCTCTTATCCTTCCTTATTTTGTGAATTCAAGGATCAACATGATCTCATTGCAATTCATACTTTCTTACTTTGTAAATTTAATTCTTATCTCTTGTAATCGGATCCCTTAATCAAAGGATTAATTGATTGTAAAGTTGATGTATATATGGACACAAAGTTATGAATAAACTTATTGAGTTACACTCAAAGTATTTAGTATTTTATAGGACGGAGTCCAAATACTGAAACAAACTCACTTTTCTCTACCTAAATGAAAATTAGCAAAAGATTGGGGAAAAGCTGGATATGCTAGCGGTGTACCTAATTCTGTCTCTATCTCTCTCCTCCCCTTAAAAGAGTCCTCTATGCCCCTCCCATCGGTTGAGCTGCTAGCTCTAATAAAGTTGACTATATACCTAACCTCCTCCCCAAAAGATTATATGTCTATCCAGTCACTAGTGGGCGACAGCCTCCAACTTTCCATTTTCCTTTCGATTCCTTGTTTAACTTTTCTGTCTTGATACAAATTGGCATGTCATACATGACTTGCGTATGACATGCCAACGACTGTGCCCGAATATGTTTTTATGTGTCATGTGCCCATTTGAAACAAGCCTTGTGAGAACCAAATTTGAACTTGAACCCCAATATGGCAATCTTCTGCATACTGCCTTTGTGGAGTTTGATCCTCTTTTCATATGATGACCATAGTTAGCAAAAATGTGTTTAAAACGGTATTCCTATTTTTATTGGTTTAATGCATTTTTCCATTTGTCTACAATACTATGTGAAAAAATTAGCAAATGAGTAGCATTTCCATTTTGAAACACATTTAAAATATTTTTTTATTTTTTATTTTGTGTGCGTGTGTGTGTGTATGTGGCATTTTTAGGACATTAGACTTATTGAAATACAATGGTTACTTAACTGACCATATCTCTCTCCTGAACTCCTATTTACTTGATTGTTCCTTAACGTGAAGTTGATTCAAAGGGCTAAAATTTTCATGATATCACCTTCTGTTCGGGTATCAAAATTAAGCTGCAAATTGAGGCATCTACTAAAAAATATTTCTAAAGTGATAACTCCCAACTCCAATTGAACATGCATCACTTTGGGAGTGTTGTGACTATGCTGACAACAATGAACAATGTCATAGCCAAACCAAATTGCTCAATAAGACTTTGGACATATTATTTGGTTATGGTGTATGAATTCGGAATTGATGTTGGATAATGTAGGACGATATGTGTCACACCCCGTTCACACTGAACCGGAGCGATGACCGAGTTAACACCGGTTAACCCAAACCTGCCAGGATCATCAGATACTGTATTCCACCACAGCATACACACACTAACATAAGTTCATTAGATCAGCGGAAGACTAAGTTTTACCTGTGAATAACTTCCATATACTTGATACCCAAATGGTGATACAATAATTATATACATTTGGGCCCGAAGGCATGATATATACACAAAAAGAATAAATTCAAATATCAAGTATATACAGTAAATCATCAAAAATCATCAGAGTACACAGCTCGGCTCGGTATCAAGGCTGGAGCTCAGCTCGGCATCAAGGGTTGTGCCCAGCTCGGCATCATATAGAAGAGCTCAGCTCGGCCTAAGAAGTGGAGATCAGCACGACCTCCAGAGTGGAGCTCAGCTCGGCCTCATAACTGCTGTCCCGCAGCACAGCTCTCACACGAGCAGTCTACGCCGTGCTCAAACTCCTCAGGGGTCCACCAGTCCTCTTCGGGAAACTCGGCT
>NW_024870665.1:0-36956 GCF_013358625.1 Macadamia integrifolia | reverse complement strand
TTACAGATATAATACCTGTTTTATCCGTACATAGCCTTATGGTAGGTGCACGTACGCGGTTTGGGCACTCCCGTCTCTTCTGGCACTGGCTCGGACTTGTCGGCCAGCCGGTGTTTAAGGTCACCCGTGCCATCATAGCCCATAAGGAACCCGCTCTAATATCCTCTGGCTCGGTTCCTGCATGGTTAAACCGGTTCAATCGCGAAATCAGACCGGGTTTAAGAAGCGGGGTATTACAATATGTTTTGGGACTTGTAATGGATTGTCCAATTTATATGCATTAATGTTGGATTTTACAATTGTTTTGAACATTAGGTTCAAGTATTTAGATAAAATTCCTCAATTTATTTTTTGTTCCCTTTCTCTGAATCCACACGTTTAAATCCCATACCCGTTCTCTCTCTCTCTCTCTCTCTCTCTCTCTCTCTCTCTCTCTCTCTCTCTCTCTCTCTCTCTCTCTCTCTGTCTCTGTTACAATACTGTTTGAAAATTTTCATCATTTTAAACCCAAACTATCCGTTTCTTCTTAAAACCCATGTTGTTCGTTTTCCATTTTTTGTTGTTCTCCTTCTCTCTCTCTCTTTTACAGTATCATTTGAAAATTTTTACCATTTAAAACTGTACCACCTGTTTCTATTTTTTTTTTTTAGTGTTCTCATTTTCATTTTATTATAAAAAAACTGAAAACTTCATTAGAAAATAAAAGAAGGAAGAGAGCCGTATACATCTTTTGAAATATTGTTTTTTCTAGCCCATTTGGCAATGTGATGAGCCACATCAATAAAACATTTGTTGGATCCAGGTTCGTCTTTCTTTTGTAGTATATCCTACTTAAAAGAAAATCTCTAACGTCCAAAAGATAATGAAATTAAAATCAAACCGAAACCTTTTATTGAAATAGAATTGAGCCATTACACAAAAACTATGAAACTATTTAATAAATGGTTTGATTTTAGTTTTAAAATTCAGACTATTTAGCTAGTGGTTTAAATAAAATCGAACCATTTAAACCATTGATAAACTGTTAAACCGTTAAACCGATTAACATATATGTAATAAACCGTTTAAATGGTTGGTAAACCGTTTAAGTCATTCAATGTTAAGTTTATATACATTTCAATAATAAAAAAATTAATTTTGCATATTCAATTTGTTACCTGAAAAATAAAAAATAAAAAAAATTCAATTCAATGTTAAAATTTACATCCATTTCACAAAAAAATTAAGGTGGATATGTCGTTTGGATAAATTGGATAAAAATTTAAAAATAGAAGAAAACCATTTAAACCGAAACCCTTTTTAAATATATAGTTTTGGTTTCATAAATATATATGCATTTTTTGGTAGAAGTTTCAGTTTTATATATTGATTAAATGGTTCAATTTTAATTTTACCTAAAAAATCTTATATTGAATCAAATCAAACCAAATCAGACCATTTACACAAGAATTGAGTCGTTTGACACCCTTACTAAACGACAAGAAAACATTACGCATAGTCACTCCTTTGGTTTCACTTTAATCCCTACTACAATAACCATAACCTTATCTTAATTAAACGTGATCGGCTAATTTGATCCCACTTTATCATATATTTCCGCCATCATTGCATATCAGACCACAAGTCAATGTTCTGACTCTAGTCGGATACCCTTTGAGCCATTGGATCCCAGGACCTACCTCTCCCCAAGCGTGGGGGCTAATAGTGATAATACGCACTCGCGTCTGTGTGCATTTATTCTTTAAATCTCTCTCTCGTGATCTCGTCTGTTACTCCGTCTCCAATTGTGCAGAGTGAAGTCTTAGAGCAACAAAATGCTCTTTGGAAATTGATTTATCAAATTAACCAACAAACGTGGATCTGAGATTCCCAGTGCCTGCACGTCCACAACCCTAAAACTAAAACTCTTCTAGAGTTCCTCAATCTCTGCAGACCAAAATGGCGGGAGCTCAGACCTCTGACAATCACCCATACGTCCCCAGAGATCTGAACCTCCCTGATTTCGTTCCTGGCTTTCTCTCTCAATCCACCATTCTAAGCGTTTACGGCGTATCTTCTCTACTTGTCGTCTCTCTCATTTGGTTCATTTCAGGTAATAATATACTTAGATGATCATCCGATGTGGTAATTAATCATTCTTCATGTATTTGCTTTGCATTTTCGGTTCCTCACAATTTTTTTTTTAGATTCAATTTTATACAGTTTCGTTGTTGTTTTTGTTGGCTTTCGTATGATCTTAAAATGTAGTTCAATTTCAGAGCATTGGAGTTTATTTTTAATCTATTTGACGGAAAAGCTTCGCAGGAAAATCTATGGTTAATAATGCACGAACATGAAACAAAAAGTCATGTATTTGTACTATGAAGTCTGATCCGTTGTATGTAACTAACATGTTAAGTTCTATCAGTTCCTTCTAGACGCTGTTATCCCTGGTTTCAAACAGCTCTGAAAGCTAATTAAATTTAATGAAAATATTTAGCCTCTCGTATTGATGATGCTTGTGCTCCGGATGATTCATTTGGCCTATAGGCCCTGTTTGAGGCTCCAGATTGATCTTGATGTCATTAAAGAATATCTCTTCTGAAAATTTCAGTGTCTTAGATGCCCTGATTTGTGGACTTGAAAATCTACAGAAGTATACCCAGAGGCCAGATTGCAGGCAGAGAACCTAGGATTGGACTTGTGGGCTCTTTCTGTCTTGGGGCTTTCCATTTCATCTGGGATAAAACATTTTCTATTTTAAATCCTAAACGTCTCTCAAAAATAATTGTATGTAATCTATAAAAAAAAGTTTTATATACATGCTGGTGTCAGCAACCCTTTGCATAAATAAAATATTTTGTAGCTCAGGTGCTTGAGCATCAGGTTTTCTGCTTGTCCAAGGAGATCATCTTTGCTTCTTTATATCATTGTTGTAACAGGTGGTGAAAAATGTACTGCAAACCAATTCTGTAGAAATAAATGGACATGACGGAAACAAACAAGTGAGAAAAGAAGCTATAAAAAAAAAAGAAAAGAAAAAGAAGAAGAAGAAGTAACCCACTTCTTCTCATGAGAATAGGAAGACCCTAAGATACATAGATCTCAATGAATTCTTCTTGGCCAAGCTACAAAATCTGCCTTGTTATAACTCTAAAATAATAATCTCTAGATTCAGCATTTGAAACTATTTTTAGTAGAGTACCTCTATGTCAATGGTCTTAATGATGTCAACTTTATGCACGGTGACAAGAATTTTTTTGGTCATTAGTATGCCATATCCATGCATAGATATAAGTAGAGCTATTTTATCAATAGAATAAAATCCGAAATAAACACTAGATGCACCGTGGCTTTTGCTCATTAACTCCAAAGTTCATTTGTTAGTATTCTCAACAGCCTTACATGATCTTAACATAATCAACCCTTAATCCGTCTGTTAATAATCTTATTGTCCATCATAGCCATATTTTACTAGGAATGTTTTTGTAAGTGTAGAAACAAAAAAATGATAAAGAAATCTACTAACATTGGTATATTTGTTCCATGTACAAATGATCCTCATTGCCCCCCTCTCCCCTAATAGGTAATTTAATTGAAAAGTTCTAATGGAATCAGGTACATTAGTGCTGGTATGATTGCTTTCAAACATCTTAACTTTTACGACCTTCAGTCATTGAATTGGCTGATCAATTGCGTCACAATTAGTATGTGGGAAGTAGACACTCAATTCCCTTAGTCAACTAATGGTAGTAGCCTTCAAGAACCTTTTAATCATATTACAAAGAAAGTAAGCTTGGGGAATTGCCATTTACTAGTAGACCTGAAAGGTACTTGCTAACACTTTTTGTCCTTGGATCCAACCAGATAAGAGAGAGCACTTAGGAATCTTCTCCCAATCTTATAATTGTCTTCTGCAGAATACCACCTTCCTTGTGTTCTATGTACTAAGATATGTAGAATTTTTTATTGGTGCTTGCTGGAAAGATTTCAATTTATCAAATGCAGTGTGGAACAGGAATTCTGCCCCCCCTCCCCCCTCCTGACCTTGTGTAGGTGGGATAAGGCTTAGTGAGTTGAGTTAAATCAAGGATATATATTACAACAAGTATCACTGATGGTAGTCTATTTTAATGGTTGGTTTGGCTTTAAATTTTACCATTTTGGTTTATCTCATGTTCATCAACTCCAGAATCACCTAGTATAGTTCCTATAAAATTAAAGAGATCTGCTAAGATGGACATATTATACGGTCAATACCTATCATTCTATTTGTTACTGATAAAATCTGGAAAAAATTTAGATTCTAAATGGTGCTTGTACTGATCATATACTAGTGTACTATTTTTACTGGTATTTACCTCCAGTGGCATTGGTTCTTCTGCTTGCTAGTAATACCTATTATTCTATTTGTTTCTGATCAAATCTGAAAAAAATTTAGATTCTAAATGATGCTTGTACTGATCATATACTAGTGTACCTCCAGTGGCATTTGGTTCTTCTGATTGCCAATAATACCTATCATTACATTATGAGTTATATGTGGCTCAGTGTATTCTTTTTTCTTCGTAGTCTTGGAATGTGGGCTCAATATGGGCTAGTTTTAGTTGCACCTGAAAATGTCATATGTCATGTCTTGCTTGATAGAAAACACTTGTGGCTCATTATGACTGCAAGTGTGCTATGTGATTGTCACATGATTGGGAGTCTGGGACCTCTGATTAGCGCACTAGCACACTCATGTCTATTTATTTATTTATTTTTGAATATAAAGCTTGAGTTCCGTACTGTCTGTTTTTTTTTTTTTTTTATCTAGAATTTTGATGGGCTGAAAAATTATGCAGTACCTTAGTTGATATATTTTGTTCACACTAGGGCGATTCAAAATATCAAAGACTGATAGACTGCTCATGTGCTGGTGGGCATTTACGGGGCTGACCCACATTATCCTTGAGGGTTACTTCGTTTTCTCTCCGGAGTTCTTCAAGGAGAAGACTCCCCATTATCTGGCAGAAGTTTGTGAGTTCTTTCTATACTTTTTTAACTCTCATCTCTGACCAGGAAAATTTGGTTGCAGTAGGGTGATCTAGTGAATAATACTTGATAGAAACATTTGTCAGGGAAAGAGTACAGTAAAGGTGACTCAAGATATGCAGGAAGGGATTCTGCAGTTGTTGCTGTTGAAGGGATCACTGCAGTTCTGGAGGGTCCAGCTTCTCTTTTGGCCGTGTAAGGGATCAATTGTTGAGAGTATCATTAATCATTGACAGTGTCTTGATTTCTGCTTTTATGTTGATGCTTGAATGAATGAATAACTGTTACACCATCAAATGATATGCCTTTAGATCTATTCTTCTGTTGATTTCTTGAAAGCCGTTGGGTTGTAGACTGAAAAATAAAAAAGACAACATTCTTTGGTAAGCAGTCTGTATTTGATTGCCCTCATGATGTAGTACTGAAGACTCATCATCTCAGGAGGGGACCAAGAAGGCTGCTGCCTGGCCTGACCCAGCCTATTTCAAGGCTTGGGTCCACTTTATTTCAGGTTTTAAGTTGCTTCTTTATGTTTTAAGTTTTTGTTTTGTTTTGAGTTAGACCTAGTTGAACTGGTGGTTTGTTTGGCCCAATTTAGGTTAGATATTTATTTCATTGTTTTTAAGTGTTTTTTTTTTTTTTGGGTGAATAGTAAATATACTAAGGCACCGTTTGATAACGTTTCTGCCATTTCTGTTTCAAGAAACGGGAAACAGAAATTTCCCAGAAATGGAATTTTGGGTTTTGATAAACCTTGTTTCTTGTAGAATTTTTATTTTTTATTTTTTTAGACAATATAATGGAAAAATATCTCTTTCCATTCCTCTGCTTAAACTTCGGACCGCCATTGAAGCTGCTCGGACTGTAGGAATGGTGGTTGAATCAGGTGCTCTGTGAATCGGACTCTGTCCAGATCGGTTGATGGTAGCCGAAGATCGGCGGCAAGCACTGGATTTCTTCGATGGTAGCCGAAGATCGGCAAGCACTGGATTTTGTCGATGGTAGCCGAAGATCGGCAAGCACTGGATTTTGTTGATGGTAGTCGAAGATCGGCGAGCACTGGATTTCGTTGTTGGTAGCCGAAGATGTGTGTAGACGTTATGAGCAGGTTCACCTTCCTTTAGGCTTGAATTGAGAATTGAAACCCTAATTGTTGAAGGGAACCCCGACACCTACGACACTCCCTCAATTACCGATGCCGATGAAGATGAAAGGGAACCATTTTGGTCGGAGGAGGCAGCGGCCATATTTGATAGAGAAGGAATTGGTGACCATGGGGCATCGGAAAATGGGAAAGACAAACAAATGACTGACGAAGAAGAAGAAGAAGATGGTGTAGTAGATAGAGGACTAGATGGTGGTGAGGTCGTCCAATTGCTGCTGAGGTTGAAATTGAATAGAGAGAAGAAATTGGAGGAAGCAGATTGCATGAAATGAGAGAAGTTGCTAAGAGCTTGAAGACTGTTGTTGATATTGTTTTGATGGATAGAGTTTGCGGCCATTTTTATCGGGGCACAACTCCTATTTCTTTGCCTTCACTTGTTTCTAGAAATGACGAAACAAGTATAACTTGTTTCGTCATGTCCGTTTCTAGGAATAGAAATGACCATAAATTTTGATTTCTATTTATGAAAATAGGAGAAATGGAACGAGTTTGTCAATTCCGTTTCTGTCGTTTCTTGACGCAAATGACAGAAACGCATTTCTTGAAACGTTATCAAATGGGCCCTAAAAGATGGGGGAGGGAAAATATAGTTCTGAAGGGGGAGTTACAAACCCAATAGGGGATACAAAATCCCATAAAGGGCACCAATCAGGGCCCACATGGGCTAAGAAAAACTTTTACACCCCGGCTTGTATGCCCAAAAGAAAAAAGGTTAAATCAATCAAAACCAGGAAGAGAACCACCAACCCTAACACTCTAATCTCAACACAATAGTTCCAAGCCGCCAACACGAAGGAGCACTGCCATTAATGAGGTAGCCATGGTGGAGGAGCGCTGGCCTTGCAGAGGGCCGCGACTATGCGGGTAGCTGGCCTAGCGGATGGGGTTGTGAAGGTGGATGGGCGCCGGCCTTTTAGGGGGCAACGACAGAGTGATTGCTGGCCAAGAGTGGCCCAGAGGGCTGGTGTTGAAGAGGCTGCTACGATCGGGACAAAGATCCAAACCAACAAACAAAAAGGTAGGCTGTGGCGGTTGGCAAGCTTAGCATGGCCAGCAAACAACAAGGGGGTGGCCAACATGGTGAGCAAGTGGACAGACCAAACAAACCCAGCATCCGAATGGGCGGGCAACCTTGAGGTGTTGACGACCAATAAGACGCCAGGCTTGGTGGGAGTGGCATCCAGAAGGGCTGCAGGAATGGCGAGCAGCCGATCGAGAGGTAATATCGGAGGACTAGATGAACCAGCAGACAAACCAAACGAGCCTGGTGGCAACGGGAAGGGCGGACATCCAAGAGAGCTGACGACCAGCAGGACAACAGGCCTAGCGGGACAGCGATCGGGTAGCAGCTAGCCTAGAAGGGACCAACACCAAATCATCTACTTAACAAGCAGGGTAGGCGACTGGTGGGAAGGTGAGCTGGGCAGTTGCAACAGCCTCAACACCGATCGAGATGGCCAACACTAGGAACAGAGGGAGAAGGGAGAAGGGAGAAGGGAAAGGGTGTGGAGGAGGAAGAAGGGAGAGGGAGAGAAAGAAGGGAAAGAGGGGAGAGGGAGAGAGAAGAAGGGAGAGGGAAAGGGGAGATGTAAAGGAAGAAGAGCGGTGGAGGAGGGAGGGAAGGGAGAAGAGAGAGGGAGATAGGAGGAGAGAGGGAAGCAGCCCAGCCTCACGGCCAGGCTGCTCCAAACGGTGGCCAAACAAGGGTTGCTCCTTTGTTTCTTTCGCTTAGGGTTTTTGGGAGGCTGATTGACGCCGATACGGATTCCAAAGACTGAAATCGGATCGCTTAGGGCCCACAACAATGATAAAATATCTCAAGGTAATGGTTGAGGGGCAATCTTGTAAATTCAGGAACACTCAAGCACTTAAAAGAGTGGAAAATAACTAATAGATTCAAACTAGCATAGAAAATTAGAAAAAAAGGGTTTTTTTTTTTTGGAATTATAAGGAGTAGGGGAAATAATATGTCACAACTATAGAGAATAGGGGCTTAGTTGTAATAATAGGAATAACTCTTTTAAAACAAAAGAAGAACTTGTTTCTTCTTCCCGATAGAAACCATAGCAGGCGGTAGACCAGCAAGCTTCGGTAGGGAAAGATCCACCAATTCTTGTCGGCTGGACTTGAAATTCTGGGTGAAGGGTCGCCTCAGCAGTCTCTACCTAACCCAGTTGAGCTCGGCTTCAAATAGTGCAGGAGAGGACAGATCTAAAGGCTTGCAACAACATCTGGCGCAACAGTATGGAACCAGGTCTGAAACTGGGTTTGATTCTCTTAGTGGAAGGACCCTTTGAGGTTAAGAATCTAGGGTTGATGTCGCCCAAGGGAAGACATCCTTTGCTCCAGATCTCAGTTTCTTCCGATAGGTACCAATGGAGATGAACCTCCAAATCTAGGGCTGGAAGTATCGCCCAGAACAGAGTAATTTTCAGGTACAAGAATTAAACAGCAAGAAATAGGAAAAAAATAGAGAACAGAACGAAGATCAGAAGGGAAAAGAAGGGAAGGAAATTCAGAAAGGGAAGAATGGGATCACCCACGGGTAGCCATGGTTCACAACCCCAAAAACTTAAATCAATTTCATTCAATCTAAAAACTGAGTTCTTCTCCATTACAGGGCTATTTAAAGAAAAAAATAATGACATAATTTTGGAAGCTAATTAAAAATGGAAACTAAACCTAGTTAGCAACTAAAATAAAAATCAAATCTAAATAAAAGACTGTTAATCTAATCTCTAACCAATAAAGGAAGTAAATAAAAATCAAGTCAAAAGATAGCAACTAATTCCATCGTCGAGCTGCATCAACTCTCCCGGTCTTAAAAGAACTCGACTCCATCGAGTTAGGTCATGCTCCCAAGATATACCCTTGTAAGTTGCTCGCTGATGAGGTGGCACGTATCTCGAAATAGAAAATGGGAACATAACACCAAGAGGAGGGAGAATAGGTTGACGTATCACTGAAGCAGGAGTCAGTCGACGACGTGGCATGTCTGATAATACATGTGGCCTCATTAAGTATATACGACCTCCTTGCTTCACCTTGATGGTGTTCCGTGCGCCATCATAGAGAATGCCTGCATGTCACTGCCAAGGTCCCCCTAGAAGAATGTCGCAGTGTGCCAATGAGGTGACCAAACAGGTGACATGGTACTATATCGGCCCAAACTGTAAGTGTACTCGAACAACTGCAGTGGCCTCTTCTTGAGCTGTGGGTCTAAAACCTTGCACGTGAATCTTCTTGAAAAGATGCTTCTATGGAAGGTCGTGTGCTTGAACAAATTCAGCAGATATGAAGTTTGCTTCTGCCCCAGTATCAACAACTGCATGAACATCAGTATGGTTGGAGCCGTGCGGGAGAGTACCCTTTTGTCCGAAGAGAGGAGCCTTATCAAGTAGTCTATTCAAAAAGGATGAAAGGCTAGCTGAATGAGCTTCTATATCCTCATCTTCATCATCGACAATATCATCGTCCTCGAGGGGATAAGGATATAAATGAGATTCATCTTCATTCTTCTCTGTCGGCTGCTTCTCTACTACATTCCCAGAATGAGTCCTGTTGGGACACTTATTGGAATAGTGACCCTTCTCGCCACAACTATGGCATATGATATTCTTCACCCCAAGGCCATCCTTGTTGAACTCTGACCTTTTTTTTTCAACTCTGCGAGCTTCATGCATCTTTTCCTCCATACGTGGTGGAGGTCTATAAACTGAAGAAGTCTTGAGCATACCCTTCCAATAAATGGACTTCTCTTCAGTTGTCTTGGCATGAGCTGCTGTCACATCAACAGACCTGAAATCAGTGTTAGCCAACTGAAGTCGAATCTCAGTACTTAACCCACTGATATATCGCATCACCTGTTGCTGGTCTGTTTCCTGAAGTCGACACCTTGAAGACAGTTTGTGGAATTCGAGAGTGTAGGAATCCACATCTTTGTTCCCTTGTTGCAAGTTAAGTAATTTATGGAACATTACCTTTTCATAATTAAGAGGAACAAATTTTTCAGTCAGGATCTGCTTCATGACCTCCCAATTGGTAACGGGTTCAAGTCTTCTGACAAACCTTGCATGTAGTACATCCCACCATGAACATGCATACCCAATAAACTTGGTGATAATGAGTTCACACTTCTTCACGTCTGGAAGAGACTTATACGCAAAAATTCTCTCCACTTTGGTAAGCCAGTCAAGAAATTCCTCATGTCCCTTTTTACCACTGAACTCGGGAACCTCAACTTTGATGCCTTAATCTCTGTCAGAAAATTGCCGGGTAACATCCTAGGGAGCAACTGGATCAAGTTGCTGCCTCTGAGGTGTGTCTTCGATCCGTAAAGTGTTGAGCTGAGGAGGTAATGTAGAGGATCCTTCTTCAGCTCGCTTGTCGAGCCTCTTCATAAAGGCAGTCATCTCTTCCATAAACTTGTCAAACTTGGCTTCAGTCCTCTCAAGCCTAGCATCAGTATTCTGTTGGTTCTCGGCTAACTCACGATACAATTTGTGCAACTCAGCATTGGTGATGTGACATGTCATGGTTAGAAAATTGTAGGAAAAGTTGCTCTGATACCACTTGACGCGGATCCGGATTCCAAAGACTGAAATCAGATTGCTTCGGTTCCACAACAATGATAAAATATCTCAAGGTAATGATTGAGGGGAAATCTTGTAAATTCAGGAACACTCAAGCACTTAAAAGAGTGGAAAATAACTAATAGGGTCAAACTAGCATAGAAAATTAGAAAAAAAGGGTTTTTTTTTTTTGGAATTATAAGGAGTAGGGGAAGTAATATGTCACAACTATAGAGAATAGGGGCTTAGTTGTAATAATAGGAATAACTCTTTTAAAACAAAAGAAGAACTTGTTTCTTCTTCCCGATAGAAACCATAGCAGGCGGTAGACCAGCAAGCTTCGGTAGGGAAAGATCCACCAATTCTTGTCGGCTGGACTTGAAATTCTGGGTGAAGGGTCGCCTCAGCAGTCTCTACCTAACCCAGTTGAGCTCGGCTTCAAATAGTGCAGGAGAGGACAGATCTAAAGGCCTGCGACAGCATTTTGCGCAACAGTATGGAACCAGGTCTGAAACTGGGTTTGATTCTCTTAGTGGAAGGACCCTTTGAGGTTAAGAATCTAGGGTTGATGTCGCCCAAGGGAAGACATCCTTCGCTCCAGATCTCAGTTTCTTCCAATAGGTACCAATGGAGATGAACCTCCAAATCTAGGGCTGGAAGTATCGCCCAGAACAGAGCAATTTTCAGGTACAAGAATTAAACAGCAAGAAATAGGAAAAAAATAGAGAACAGAACGAAGATCAGAAGGGAAAAGAAGGGAAGGAAATTCAGAAAGAGAAGAATGGGATCACCCACGGGTAGCCATGGTTCACAACCCAAAAAACTTAAATCAATTTCATTCAATCTAAAAACTGAGTTCTTCTCCATTACAGGGCTATTTAAAGAAAAAAATAATATAATTTTGGAAGCTAATTAAAAATGGAAACTAAACCTAGTTAGCAACTAAAATAAAAATCAAATCTAAATAAAAGACTGTTAATCTAATCTCTAACCAATAAAGGAAGTAAATAAAAATCAAGTCAAAAGATAGCAACTAATTCCATCGTCGAGCTGCATCACTGATTTTTTTTTTTAAGTGTTTTAAGTTGGCTCCACATCCTTTTTAAAATCATTAAGAATAGTTGGACTTTAAAAGAGATCAGTGAGTTGTAATAGGAATTGGCGAGGGGTTTCCTACAGATTTAAACAGTGCTTTTATAAATTTGAAGCATGGGGCATATTAGCCCACAATTTTGTTGCTGAACAAAAAAAAAAAAAAAACTGTGTGAGAATGTATGAATCAAGGTTTGACTGGTGGTGAATCCAGCCAAGACCTTGCAGTGGGAAGCCCAGGTATTGCCGTATCGTTCCTCTATGCCATTGTTGAATTTCATCCCTTCAATTCTTGTTTTTAAATTGCTGCATTTCTGCCATTACTGCCCTGCGATATCTCAATCTTATCATCACTAGGATTGTTGTTTTGACTGAGTTTTATAATGTTGATTTAAATTTTGTTTACAAGATTCTTCAATTGAATTTATGCTCTTTCATATTCTGCTGTCAATTTCTGATTTGTTCGAGTTGTTGAAAAAGTCCTACCTCAAGTAGGATTACCATTAAAGGCCTGAATCTATTTAACCTATTTACTGGTCTGTTACTCTGTTTCATCTGAGATTCACATCACATACTGATGTTCTGATGTGTTATATGAATTTGCCATCTTTTTTTTTATCTGAGTTTTCTATTGGCAGATTAGACCTTGTCCTAGTAGTACTGGCCCACTGGGAATCCTCGATAACATCAGATCCATCCATTGGATCAAGCTGACCTTTTCAGCAACATTAGTATCCATTTAAACAGGAACTCAATCAGACATGTAGCCTGATCCAACCATCTGATTCTGTTATGTGTGGTTTCTCCCTAATCTGATCCCTCCCTGTCTTTCAATTCTGTTTTGGTACTGTTTTAATTCCTTAAATCAGTGTTGCATTACCTCCTATATGTGAATTTGCTTCAGTTATGATGAGAGTGGACCTTGGGTGAAACGGTAAGGTTGCTACATAGGGTTTGAATCGGGAAATAGCCTCTCCACAAAGTGTGGGTAAAGCTGCATCATTATGACCCTCCTCAGGTAGGTAGGTGGCAATTAACAAAGTGTAAGCATAATCTGGTGGAAAAAGGAAAGAAAAATTGGGTATTAAGATTTAGGTCTACCTGAATCTTCCAATTCCAAATGTTAAGAGTGATGTTAGAACTTTCAAAACCTTAGCTGCTGCTGGAGAGTGGAGGATGGACAAACATTTGATTGGCTTTCAACTGGTGTTTACATAACGATATAAGCCACATATGAGGTGGTTACTGTCCTTTGTTCAGATTAATGAGGTGTTGATGCAGATCAGAGGTACTCTCTGCAGTACCAACACAGAAGAAAGAAGACCAGGTCAGAGCCACAGCTCGTGGTTCTGGTTTGGACCACTTTGGGCCAATTTTAACTGTCTTGCCATTCAGGTTTCTGGTTCAGCTAAAGAACTGGGAAGCATTTTTTTCCTTACAAGGCTGGAATAACCCTTATTAATTCCAATGCAGTTGGTATTCTATTTCTTTCAGTTTGATAGAGTCCTAGTCTGTTTAGGAATTCTCTTGTCCAGCTTGTGAACGAGAATCCTGATCTGTTTAGGCTTTAATTTTCATGCCTTGTTAAGGCTTGATTCCTATTAGCTGAAAGATATTCCTTAAGACAGTCTATTTAAAATAAGTTTTTAAGGTTCGACATCTCCCCCACAAATTTTATGTTGAATGAAGTTTGGCTTTGCCTGCAAATTCTGAGGTCTTCTAGAATAGCCACTGTGGTGATTTCTCAATGCATTTCCTTCCTCTTATCTTCTTCATAGTTGTCAAGGTGATGCCTAGGTGCCACTTAGGCGTCTGCACGGGTTTCCAAGGGCTGGACTATAGCCTGCTTGCGGTTAAATATTTTTTTTCCACCCTCTAAATTCTGTTGTTTCTAACATTTTTATTGGCTTGTGTACAATTTTGTGTATAGGTGAAAGGATGGGATCATTTAATATCCAAAAGAAATAAGTAAGTTAACAAAGAAATCGAACTTCACTAGTTCACTTCTCTTGTTTTCCTTCTTTTGTTTACTTGCGTTCCCCCCCCCCCCTCTCTTAGACTGTGTTTGGTATGCGTTCTCAGAACGCATTCCATGTGAAAAACACGTTCTTGAACGACAAACATATCGTTTGGCATGCGGTCTTGTTCCGGGATCCTAGAACGCATCGGAGAATGCATCCCCTTCTGGAACGGGTCCAATAGCCCATTCCGTGTTCTCATTCTTTCCAGTTTCAAGTACGACATCTTCATCATCGTTTCTTCCTTTTCGTATCCAACAGCCTAGCACCTATGGGCACCCTCCATTAAACCTGTTTTTTTTTTTTCTTTTCTTCTAATGGCTGTGAAGGTTAACTTCAAAGTTCTCGCAGCTGCAATGGAACGAGTTTTGAGTTTGGATTGCTCTTCATTGTTGCAACCTCTCAATAGCTACTGTCACCACCCAATGTGAAGTAGGATGGCAAAATCACCTGCGCCTTCCACCAGTTCAGACTCTGCCATACCAATCTCCGGCGCTTTTTTTCCCCCTCCTCTTCTAATCAATGGTTTTAGGGAAGTTTCTACTTACCATGCGGTCAGATTATGGGGTCCCTTGAAAAATTTCCCTTCAAATACTGCTGACAGTGGGAAACTTACCTGAACTGGTGGACGAATCTCTTCCATACTTCCATTTTCCTCAACTGTCCCTTCATGAGAACACTTGAAGGGTCGGACAGAGAGGGAGAAGTCAGCTCTTGCAGAGACATTCAAGAGCTCCACACTCGTGCAAGACAGAGCAAGTAAAGCAAACATTGAGTGAAATCAAATAGAGCGGATCCCAAATCATCAGCAAAGATCCTCTTACTGTCTCAGATGTGGTACCTTGTAGCAAATACCTCCTCCAATCTCCAACCTCTGTTGTCTTCATCAGGTTCTTATACTCTTACAGCAGAGTCCTCAGGTTGCTGACATGCATTCTCAAAATAAGAATGCACTTTGGCTAAACGTGTGTCCAAACAGTATTCTCATTCTTAGTCAAGAATGTATTCTGCAATCGGAGAATGGGAATGTGCATTCTCAGAATAGGAACACATACCAAGCACAGCCTTAATAATGTTGCTTCTAACAGTGTTGTTGCTGTAATGCTGTAATATTGTTGCTCGATATAGTGGCAACTTAGTGCATAGATTCAATCTGTATTGTTGTAGCTGTGATGCTGTAAACATAATTATATTATTGCTATACTAGATGTAATGGATACATAAAAGAATACAAGGGCACCTTTGTCCCTCCAAGGCCTTGGGTCACCTAGGCGTCTTGACAACCATGTTCTTATTCTTTTCATATTTCAAGTCCAGGTCAGTTTCTTCTTGTGCATTATAGTTTTTATATTCTGATTTTGTTTTGTTCTGTCAGTAGTTTATTTCACTTCACTACATCCCCGAGTTTGTTCTGCTTCCATCCTTTTGTACGTCAGGTTTTCTGTTTCAAGTCTCCATTTATCTGTCAAATTTCAGGGGTTCTATTGCAGGTGCCTTTTCTCAAAACTTCAAGATCTGGTTTCTATTTTAATACTTGTTCTGAGAATCCTTCATTGTTGTCCTGATCTTCCATTTTCCTGCTCCTACTTACAGTAGGATTTTTCAGTAACTTAGAATCTGACCATTAGATCAAAGTCAAACTTTGAGGAACTGTTCTTCTCTATTTATTTCACCTTTGACCAGCATATTAGTCACATCTGGATTATCAGTTTTCTGATATTGGATTTCTCTTCAATTTCTGGGAATTTTCCTCGGTCTGCAATTCTGGTTTTCTGTTGGTTTCTGAAAACAAACAGAACCACATTAGTTGGTTTGCCATATGTATTTGACTGCTGCTTTTCTCGACTTATTTATGTGGTATTAATTTCCTTTGGAGATATGTTATGGCCATAATTTTTTAAGAGAAATCAATTATAATCCATTTCCTTTTCCTCTCCCTCCCCACCCACCCCCCCCAAAAAAAAAAAAAAAAAATCCTGGTGGTGTCGCCTTACTGTTTTTATTAACTTGGCAGGTTTGCTATAGCGAAGAAAAGTTCATACAGCTACATTCTTCAGTTTGCCATCTCTTTGGGACAATTATTCGGAACTGCGTTATACTACGTTACTTCTTTCTTGGATGGGGACGACTTTGCTGCAAGCCCATTCTATTACTATGTGTACTATGTTGGAGCAAATTTCTCATGGATCATTATACCTTCACTAATTGCAATTCGGTGCTGGAAGAAAATAAGTGCAGCGTTCCATGTCCAAGTCCAGAAAAAGAGCAAAACACATTGAAATAGAAGTAATTACCGATTCTTTCAACATTTGAACAATTTCTGTTTTTATTGTCTAGGATGAGTTGAAAAACTAGTGATATTGAGTTGCTATTGGGTGGTTAATTTATGGTAATTTTTCTTCTGCTTGTTCATGAGTTCGAATCTCTTCAATCTTTGCTGTGTTGGTTGTTTTGAATGTCTTCAGGCATTGCTTCTAGAGAGATGGTTGGTCGTTCGGACTTAAGCTTAACCAGACATATCCATCGTGTGCTTTTACTCTTAAATCGAAAGGTTGCAAATCAAGGTATTTCATTGTTATGTGGAAGGAGAAGGAAATTTTGGACGATAAACTCGACAATATAACCAGGAACACATGCACTAAATAAGACAAGTAAAAAAACCTGAGTTTCTGGTAAATTGGTAGACTTTATTTCAGGTCTGGCCAAGCCTCAGCCCAAATGTTGCTTTTGGCTGGGTGATACTACCGGTATCCAGCCAAATGAAATGCTTGTAGAATTCTGTTTTATGAATATTGTTCACTAATGATCACTTTAGGATGGATCATAATTTGTATGTTGTGCAAAATATTTAAAATAAGGATGGTGGTTCCTCAGACCCATGATGGTTTAACAAATTTTTAATCTTGGTTCTAGCGTGTTTTTGATCCTTTGTGCTTAACCATTTACCAAACCTCGTATAGTTGTCTTGTCCCTAATTTAAGTTTAAATAGCATTAAAAATAAGATTAACTTCAGGAAATAACAATGATGGTCACAACCACTCTTGGCAAAAACGCGTTTAAACGGAGTTTTAAACATGTTCTCGTTTTTTACCGTTTAAAACCTGTTTTGTGGTATGCTTCCCAAAGATGCAGGAAGGACAAATGGCAAGCATTCTTGTTTTAATTTCTAAATACATTTAAGACATATTATTCTTTTTTTTTTTTGGCCTTTTTTTAAGACTTAATTAATAAACTTGTTTAATATTAATGTCTACTTAATTGATCATATCTTTCTCACCTGAACTCTGGTTGATCTAATTCTTTCACCAACATGAAGTTAGTTCAATGACCTACATTTCTCATGATATCATTATCAACTCAAATTCAATGCATACCCCGAAATTGAGCTACTAATTGATGCATTTGTTGAAAAATGTTTCTAAAGTGATGACTCATAAGTCCTAACTCCAATTGAACATGCATCACTTTGGGAGTGTGTTGACTATATTGACGATGATGAACAATGTAATAGCCAAGTCATATTGCTCAATAAGACTTTCGACATGTGTGCTGTTTGAATTTAGAATTGGTGTTGGATAATATTCGATGATGTCTTAGAACTTATAATGAGCCATAGGATATATATACATTAATGTTGAATGTTGTAGATGTTTTGAAGATTATATGCAAGTATTAATGTTATTTAGATCAACTGGAGAGTTAGGAAATTAAGATTCAAGAGGGTCTAAGTTGCAGAAACTGGTTTGATGATGGGGAATTGCTTGGATTTTAAAAGGTACGAGATGAGCTTTTCTGCAATTTTCCGTTAGGGCAACCTATAGATTGTTGTAACTCGGCAGTCACTAAGAAGGGGGTGAATCAGTGAGTCTAATTTCGATCTCAAAAAACCTGTCTGATGTCTGGCCAAGAAAAACCTGATATACCTGTCCCTATTTGCACACAGTCGTATGCACACTCAGCCTCTCATAGGCACTTCCAAGTGTGCACACCAATTCCACATTCTACGCACTTTAATATAAAATGCAAACAACAAGCACCCATAACATAGGATTTTTACGAGGTTCGACAATTTGCCTACATCTCCGGAGTAGTGCCTGTAAAGGCTTCGTACCTACTCAATATACTACTTTTGACTACACCCACAGTCGGGAGCACCCACATCCAATTTTCTCAAGCTGAAGCTGAGATGGCACTCGCAGTGCCGGTACAATATATAGCACCCACTACACGGGAGCAACCACTCCCGATGCTTAGCACCCACTAAACACTCAATAAAGAATACAGTAAATTTGAGCTTATAGCAATGCTCTACAGTCAAGCTCTGCTTAGCATATACATCCACAACTAGCTAGCATGCTTACAATTTATCCACAATTAACGTAGTATATATACATTAATCCACAAATAACTCTAACATACATATATGCATATAATGTAAATCAAAGGTTAGAGAATCTTGCAGCCAATTGTCTGGGATGACTGAAAACTTGTATTGACAAGTTTGGTGCTCACACCTCTCTCCTTGGCTTCTTTCTCTTCAAAGCAAACACATCCTTGCTTTCTTCTCTTTCTCCTTAGCTTTGAGTTAATGTATCATTAATGCACCTCAATCACCTCTTTTACCTCCTTTATTGGCCTAAGAATATTTATCATCAAGTATTCATGTTCATTCAAGGACTAACAAAGAGGGGAAGCTTCTCTTGCCAAAATTGTAGCCTTCCTTCACTCAAAAGTCATTTTTTTTTTTTTGCTTCGATGGTGTGTAGGCTTGAAAAAAATGAAGAAGTAGTAACTTGGTTCACCCAAATCCGAGTTAAATTGAGGGAGATATGACCATTTGAAGTTAGAACAATGAGATAGCCTGAAATGGAATCTTCGTAGGAGTGGCATAGGCTACACCGGCGGCGCACGCAACAGAGGCACAGATCTAGCCGTAGATCTCATCAAAAGATATCTCTTAATCTAAGCCATCCGATTAAACCAACGGACAATAGATCTAAACCATAGGTTTTGAATCTTGATGACGTCATCATGACGTAGGCGCTGACATCGTTAGAGGCGTTGTCGACCATGGATTGGCCACATCAGTGCATATTCCGGAAGGTTGTCGGCTTAACCCATAAAGGAGAATCATTTAGAGACTATTAGATTTAGATTTATAAGATCTAGTTGATCCAGATCTAAGGGATTGGAATCTAAGCTTTGGTCATGATACACATGAGACACACAATAGTTAATGTAATATAGTGTAGCGCCAGACCATCATATCTAATACACTCCACCAATGAGAAGCCTCGGGTAAGTATCTTCAACGCAAGTTCTTGCACAAAACGTCAGATCTGAATTTGACCGACGTGGCTCAATTTGAGCCGTTTATTAAGGATCCCTTTGATTCTTTTATATACACATAAGCCCCTGCTTTCATATATTTCAGTGCTTAAAGACCCCTTGCAATTCAGACCTTCAAAATCTTGAAATTTTCCAAAAGCCATTAAAATTTCAAAAATAAATTCTAAAAAATCCACCCAACACTAAGAGCAACTGATGAATTTTCGGTTTGGATTTTCGAACTGATTTCACAGAAACACTTATAACTTTTTTATACGATATCCAATCTAGATGAAACAAAATGCGTTGGAACTGTGACTGGACGCTCTATGACTTTCCAGACTGACTTAGCCATGTAAAAAGACCAAAATACCCCTAGACCTTTCTAATGACTCATCTTTCTCATACTGAATCAGAACACGATGAAATCAGAACCGTTGGAAAGATCGGATTTTTTTCGTATCGTTACATGGAGAACACTTCCTTTAAAAAATTCATCTTCAATGCCGAAACTACCCTTGATTGCCACAAATACCGTAACTTCTTCATATGGTATTGGAATGCGACAAAATCAGATGCACTGGGCTAGATAAATTACAATCTATCTTTTTCATGAAGAAACGATCTTCCAAAAATATCATTTTCAATGCAAAAAATGCCTCCGAGTGTAAATAGGGCAATTTTACCAGTTTTGACCCGAAAACCCGCACCACATACTAAGGATGTATCAAACCACTTCATGCATACCAAGCGGCTCTGTTATCTCATCGGTGATACTGGACACTGCCATGTCATCATTTCCATTCATGACACCCAAACTAGCCACATCATCACCACCACGTGGTCAGGTTGCCAACAAGGACAACCATAAAACAACATAGATTTCCCATGGTTAAGACCGATTTGTTGTTATTTGTTCTTCCACACATTAGCAATAATTTCATGTTCAACGGCGAGATACTTGCGGACCTTGATCTTAGCTTCAATTAGCTTAGCGTTTTGATCCCTTCGTCCATTGGAACAATTCCTTTCGATATGCAGCTACAGAAAACATTTTCCTTGGATGAGTCAAATCATTGAATCAGGTTACGATGACTCATATCTCGACTTCGGTGACGATGACGATGGAGTACATATCATTTTTGTTTTTTTTTCTTCTTATTCCTCTAATGAGGTTGGGTTTGGTATTACATGTCATTAAGGGTAGTTTAGGTATTACAAAGCATAGAGTACTGATAATGTAATCACTTAATAACCCTTTCTCACGGACAAAGATGATATATGAAATCATTCAGATTAGGGGGAGGAGAGTAATATTTTTGAAAATGTCTAGGGGGAATATGATATTCGCAAAGTACAGGGGAGGAGAGTGATATTTCCTCATGTAATAATTCCTTAGTTTATATGAGTATGCTATCATTTTTTTTGCTCTTCTTTTAATTTTTTTAATCTACATGTTTAAAACTCGACAATTCGTTTTCCCTTTTTTACCGTTCTATGTTTTTGACCTTTTTTTTTATTGTATTGTTTAGAATTTTTCACTGTTTAATACCTGTACCGTCTATTTCTGTATTTATTTATTTTTGTGCCATTCCCATTTTTGCTAACTATGGTCACAACTCAGGGGTGTCAATTTCAGGCCCGGCTCGATATGCCTGACCGATCAAGGCCCAACCAAGACCAGCCTGATTAATAAGCCGACACTTTTATTAATCAGTCGTTCTAGGTGCATGGTGTAAGTTTGATGGGCGCCCGATCAACCTAACCGATTATAAGCTTGACTCAACACGACATATTTAGCCCGACCCTTTTATATGTGTATTTTGATTTTTTTTTTTTTGTGTAGAATAAGGTACATATTGTTTTTCTTTATTGATTATTGAATGTAGCTAAGTGTAAAGTCTTTTCTAAATTGTTGATGATTTAATAAATATATTAAATTTTTTGAATTCTAAAATAATTAAGCCCGTCTAAGGCTTTAATGGTGCTTTAGCTTGTTTAAGGTCCGATCACAACCTGGTTAATAGAAGCCTAGTTAAAGGCTGAGACAGAGATTGATTTATTCCTTAAATACGCAAATCATGATCCAAGAGTACAGGTCCACCAAGGCCCCACTGGGACTGATCAACCCGACTGATTGACGTCCCTTCACAAGAATCACAATTCAAACCAGGAATGGGCGGTGAATATTTGTTGTGGCTAGAAGTTGATTTATCCTTACTGGTTTCAGTTTTAGTCAGTCTTTAATCTTAGCCTGGTGAGATGAGACCCGAAAAACCAACAAAGACCAACTGAAACAGATCAAACCCGAACTGCTACCACTCTTACCACTGGTGCTGCTCTTAGTTGTTCGTCATGTAATTATGAGCTACTCAAGCACACACACCGTGTGGATTTGATCCTCTCATAACATACACATTTTTTATCAAAAAAAAAAAAAAAAAAAAAACATACACATTTCAATTTGTCACACCTTTCTCCAATCCTTCAATGCTTTAAATATCTCTTGTTTTCTCTCTAAAATACATAAACCAACACAGACACACATAGACAAGGACGATTACAGAAGGTGATTTACTGTAATAGCTAGGCTAATTGCAATGGATTGGATTTCGATAATAGAGGGAAAACTTCATGGCCTTAAGATGGAATTGCTTAGCCATGGTTTGGGTGCCATAGATGTCTCACTTTGGCATTTTGTTGCTTTCCGTTTCAGAAAAGAAGGTATTAAACCGAAGTCATTTTTACTTTTGAAACTCTAATGTAATATGGACTGTTTTAATGATATATTAATGCTAATTCATAAAACCAGAGATGTGTCATTTGTGTCAAACACCTTTCGAGAATGATAACTCCATGGAAGTTGAAAAATGGGAAGAACTCAGACAGCATTATCAGAATGAACACGAAGATTATATTGGCGAAACTATTTTAACTGAAGATGTATGTGTTCATCTTGATCTATTTCATATATATATTTTTTTTTATTCTTTTTCGTATTAGTAAGGGAGATAATTTGTATTGATTCTCTTTTCATTCCATTAGTATGTAGGTTATGTACGAGCGATTCAATACCTTTATTTGCTTCATGGTGTGGCTGAAGATATGGTGGCGAGATCCCGTGTAGCCATGCATCATTGGGAGAGGATACAAAATGGTCCAATTGAAGATAACCTAAAGAGGGAAGCTTCTAACCAAATGGAAAGAATAAGAAGTATAATGACAACACTAGAGGTTAACATGGATGCAATACATGCACTTTGTAGACAGGCGCTCTCAAGGGGAAATTTTGATTCTCATGAGACCGATCGGATCTATGGATTTTGTGTGCCTTCTCACCCTACTCTTGTGAATGCTTTCAACAGAGTTATAATTATTCATAATGATCATGTACGTATGCCAACACTAGAGGCCTTTATTCCTCTCAGTAACACACCAATAAACACACATACACAAATGAGTACATTAGGTTGTTTTTGGTATGCATTTTCGAAATAGATTTTGGTTCTAAAAAGCATCAATCGGGTTTTAGAATACGTTTTACAACTCAAATCTATTCTTAAAATGCATACCAAATACATCCTTAGTTTTTTTGTCAAGACATGTGTTTTTGTTTACTTGTACAAGGGTGATACTTTGAGATTTGATATATATTCAAAATGCATTAAAATAATAGTATTTTTTTTTCCATCTCTTAATCTCTTTCTAACATTTTTTTTTTTTTTTTAATTTTTTTGGGCTAGCTCGATCATTGAGGTTCAAGAAGCTAAGTTTGGGCTGCCGTACTTACCTGCAATGGATTATTCATTCACTGGGTGCTGAGGAGGTCATAGCATGGTCCATGGAGTTCTTGGATGCACTCTATTGACCAAGATATTAGAGTTATAGTATGGTATTTGATGGTTATTATTATACGAAACTACTTACTTTTTTATGGTGTTTGATAAATAATTTTCTTAAAGAGTTTTACATGAGATGTGGATGTCTTGTGACTAAACAAAACAACATGGTTATGGTACTTTATTGAAGTTTTTATGGGTAGTTGAATGGAAGGTGAAGTTTCCAAAAATCACAAGATAAATCTGAGTCATTTGTTTTATAATGTTTATTTATTTATTTTAATCTAAATTGTTTGTTCTCGCTCAGAATTAGAAGAGTACATGGTAATTTCTAAAATACTATTATATATCAATGGAAATACACGAGATGTACGTCAATACAATTGATCGAATTAGACTTTGGAATTTGATGTGTGACTAATCTAGACCATATCCTTTTTATACAATGGTTAGATAAGGAAAGAGTTTGAGTCCTAGTTGGAGATCGTGCTCTTCCCTGATTTTCTAGAATCTGGCTAGCAACAAAGTTGCCAGAAAAGTTCACTCCATCGTCTCCATAACCGACATCGACCACTCCAGGGATCCCTCCCTCATGAAGCAATCTCTCCTTTTCATTAGCAACCAGTTCAGCTCCGCATGTTGCAATAGCGTGACTAGCCTTTTTGTAGTATCCACATCTATCCATGCCATCCTCGTAAATGATAGCCTGCTTGAACCAAAATAATTCCCCAGAGCCAGGTTGGCGTCTCTCCACTTGAATCTCCTCTACCTGTTGGGGCTTCTTTTACCATATTAAACATATAAATAACCTTATAGTGTTTAGAATACAAGAATCATTAACAAATCATAAAAGATTAATCATAGGTGTAGTCCCTAAACCCAGAACAATAAAATATCCCATCTTAAAATACATAACCATAGAGATTTACTATATCTATAATAATCAATGGGACAACCATGACATGAACCATAAATGGAAATAAAGAAGTACATGTGTCCTATGAAACCTTTGTCCCATGTGATTAAACATTACTCCCATGAAGATGACAATAACGAACTACACAAGTGGAGTCTTTTTACTGAGATCTTCTGCAGCCTCTTACTCTAGAGTTTCTTCTCTTTCTGTGCACTTGCTCTTGTGAGAAAGTTGTGCTCCCAAAACCAATAAGGCATTAAAAGTAAAGTAATGGCTGCAGGGACCATCAGTATTCTATTTATAATAGAATCTCTAAAACCCTATTCCACTCTCACAATGGAAAGAGCTAGGAGTTTCCTAATCAGAGTGGGTCTATAATTGCTTGAGCCCAATGGATCAATCGGTATCAGTTAAGCCCACATAAAAATCCTAACAATCTCCCACTTGGGCTACACTGATACTGATGTCTTTTCATTGACTCCTGGCCAAATAATCCCAAGACTGAACACCACTCAAACAAACTTTGATCTAATCAATAATCTCTACTGTTAAACAATAGTAGAAAATACACCTCAATATACGGCATATAACTATCTAATGTTACAGACAATAGAAAATTATCAATCCAAATTGCCTGGAAACATTTATATAAGGAGTTGATATCATACCTGTGATCACATGAAATATACATTTCCTTATAGGTCATTTCTTGATCTAAAGATCAGCCTACCTTGAAAACCTCACAGGTAGAAAACTTTGATATTAATCAACACTTGGCAAACTGCCCTTTTCTTGAATTAATATCTTACTTTGGCATACCGCCTATGGCTAACTGTCATTTCCATGAATTTAGATTAAATACCACCATAAATCACAAACTTTGGCAAACCGCCTGTTATAAACCACCACTTCTTTGGACATAGGCTAAATACCACCATATATCACAAATTCTGACAAAATATCGTCCATTACCTTGGCTAAGCACTGCCAATAAATCTTAACAAGCACAGCCTTTAAACTTTGGCTTTTACCACCATGATATCTTTGGTTAAATGAGATCATAAAACTCCCACTAACCAAGCATATCAAAAACCTCAATAACACCAATGTCAGAAAATATGGTTCTTGAGTACTTTGTCGATAAACTTGGATGACATCACCTTTGGGCAAATGTCACCTTGACCCTGGGAAACACACAATTGAACTGAATGTACCACTTTGGTGGGTTTCACTCATTCCTATCATGTTTTTCATATTAGAGATGAATATATGTACAGAAGTGTATGCTTTAATGTGTTTCTTACACAATCAGAGACAACACAAACAAATGAAGCATAAATGTACATAAATAATTCATAGAATATAATTTAAGATAAAATCAATTCAAAATTACTCCAAAGTCATTATAAACTTAATAGGGCAATAAAATTATTCCTATTTCCCTTCAGTTATACTTTGTTCAACAACAACACCTGTTTGGGTTCCCTGAGAGCTAAAACCAGATCAAGTAACCCTAAAAATCTTAGGTATGAATCATACACACCAAATAACCGGGCTAGAAAATTTAATATGTACACCTAGCAGATAAACTACACAATAAATGTACATCTAGCAGATAAAACACACAAGAGTCACAACCGTAACTACATTCTTATCCTTTGGGCTAAAAATGTACTGGTCCTCTTGTAAATCCAAATTTACTGTGAAAATACAATTACTTTTATCACATGTGGGTTTAGAAACCTCTAAGTTATAGTCCTTTCCATACATGTATTTTCTTTAACTTGAGTGACATCACCTTTGGGCAAATGTCACCAACTTTGCTGCGCTTGGAAAAACTATGAAATAATAGGATGTGCCACTTTGGTGGATTCCATCCAATCCTTTTATAGCTTCCTAGAAACATACTGTGCAGCATAAAATGTGCGGAAACTCACACCTAGTTTAATTCTAATATATTTATCCATCATAGGGTGTTTCAAACAAAACATTCAAGTACAAAATGACATGAATATGAATTTACTATATATTTCAGCCATAAATAATTCTTCAATATCATGATAATAATAAATCAATGCAAAACTCCAAATAATTCTTTTGCATGAAAAAAAAATATAGTACACTGAATTTATTCTTTCACTAGCAACCTAGTATACTGACCTTCTACTAGTAACATCCTCTCACTAGCAACCTAGTATACCGAATTTATTCTCCCACTGGTCGAGCCACATAAAATAGCTTAAGATCCATACTTTTATTCTCCTACTTGGTTCGACCAGTCATAAATTAATCCATTTATTGGAGAACACAATTCGTTAAATGTGACATACATATAAACTTGTTCACATATGCCCAAAAACAAAAGAAGCCAAATATTTATCAATTAATGTTCATAAATAGGTTTTCTGAGAACAATGGCAGTATTTAAGAACTTGGTATTGGATTGATCAAAATCGACACTAATCCAACCCAACCAATCCGAATTGATCCAATCAGAATACAAAAAATAACACATTAAATAAACCTATAACCTATGGTCATAGTGATGAAACCCTTATCCACCCTATTGCCATTGATCAACTGTCCAATACCTTTTAGGACAAAAAACTTTACTTTAAAAGCATAATACCAAACTATTGATTTGGTTCTCCTAGTATAGAAAACTAGGTCTTTGAAACATATGTAGACCTCTATATTCTCAAGCCACTTTTAAAGACATTAGCTTAATGGTTCAACTCAAGGAAGAATAATCCATTCGATATTTAATTAATGCATGTAACATCAATAAAAACCAACATTACATCACTAACCATTAAACATAATCAAAGTGTCAACTGAACTACAATCTCAACCTTTAGGTCTGGAATGCACTAGTCCACTCAAAAACCAAAATGACCGTGGGAGCTCTTCAACTTAAAAAATTACTATCACTTTTGGATGCATAACAACTTCTAGGTTAAGGTCTGCCTAGAGTACACTTACATTTATGCTTGTCTTTGATAATGTCGCATTTGGGCAAACATTACCTAATTCCTGCTAAAAATTTTCTATGTCTTTGAATATAAGACAAAATCTTTGAGTTATAAACCTATTACAGTAATCTTAGATTTTACCATTTTGGTGGGTTCCATCAATTCTACCGCAATAGCTTACAACTACACCTGGCAGCTTAAATTTGTGGGTTATTTAAACATGAACTAAATATCAATTTACATGTAAAAGAACAAGCATGTAACTGTTAACAAAATAAACATTACAATGCTCAATTATCGATTACTTCAAGAGTGTCAATCGGAACTACATTCCTGATCTTTGGGTCTGAAACATACTGGTCCACTCAAGTTTCTGCAATTACTGCGAGACTTCTTTTAACTTTCGAAAAGTACCGCCATCTTTGGATGGACAACATCTTCTAGGTTGAGAAATCCCTATTCTATTTTTCACTTGCTTTAACTTTAACCTTTCTTTGATAATGTCACATTTGGGTGAACATTAGCAACTTTGCTATCAATCATTATTCTCTGTCTTTTCAAACAAAGAAGACTTTGATTTGTATTCTATTACAATAAGATTGAACTTTACCACTTTGGTGGATTCCACCCAATCTTATTGTAATAGTCTATAAATTCATTCCGGTAGCTAAAAGTGGGATTGTTTAAGCATGAATAAAAATATTCATAAACAAAAGCATGAACTACATTACCAAGAATAAACAAGTTCATATTCTGATATGCAAGTAATGTATGAGTTGATTTTCTTTTATTTCTTCCAATTAATAGAAAAATCATAAATAATCATTAACCACCCATACTTGTAACTTATACAAAACAAATCATAAAAGTTGATCAAAACTAGGCTCATAATGTAGCAAAATGAAGAGCACGAAAAACTGGACTCAACGCAAAAAACCAAGGTAAAAAATTCTTCACCGTTTGCCCGTATGAGCCATTTGAAGTTGCAGAACTAAAAATAGATCAAAATCAATCTAGTTTCCCAAACCAACCGGTTCAGCCAACCGGTCTAATCGGGTTCGGGCATATTGATTTCGGGTCAAAATTCGGGTCAATTGGTCAACGATCCGGTCAACTTTTGACCGAGTCAAACAGAGTTGGTCATGAGTTGACCCACTGCACCCCGGGTTAACTCAGTAGGGTTTTCGAGGTGACCCGACGATGACTCGCCGCCGTTTTTTTTTTTGTTTTTATTTTAATTTTTTTTTCTCTCTCCTCCGATAGCCGATTTCTGGTGGCGTGTGCCAACGCGTTCGGAGGTTTTCGGTGACTTGCGACATACCACCGCGACCGTCTTTTCGTGCTCTACAACTTTCGTGAAGAAAGTTTTCCCATATGGGATCTTTAAGTAATGGTAAAATTATGATTTTCATGATTTGGGATACAAACCGTATACAAAATCAATTTTCCTTGATTCTAACACTGTAAGGGTTGGCTCTCAAACCAATTGTTGGGGATTCTTTTACCATATTAAACATATGAATAACCTTATAGTATTTAGAATACAAGAATCATTAACAAATCATATAAAATTTATCATGGGTGTAGTCCCTAAACCCAAAACAATAAAGTATCCCATCTTAAAATACATAATCATATAGATTTACTATATCTATAATAATCAATGGGACAATCATGACATGAACCATAAATGGAAATAAAGAAGTACCTGTGTCCCATGAAACCTCTGTCCCATGTGATTAAACATTACTCCCATGAAGATGACAATAACGAACTACGCAAGTGGAGTCTTTCTACTGAGATCTTCTGCAGCCTCTTACTCTAGGGTTTCCTCTCTTTCTGTGCACTGGCTCTTGTGAGAAAGTTGTGCTCCCAAAACCAATAAGGCATTAAAAGTAAAGTAATGGCTGCAGGGACCGTCAGTATTCTATTTATAATAGAATCCCTAAAACCCTATTCCACTCTCACAATGGAAAGAGCTAGGAGTTTCCTAATCAGAGTGGGTCTATAATTGCTTGGGCCCAATGGATCAATCGGTATCAGTTAAGCCCACATAAAAATCCTAACACTACCCGCTTACTGCCAATTTCTATCTCAACTAGAACTCGTGCAAAGTTACCCATTAAAGAAGTACGAGTTCTTCTATCAAGGGCAATCAACCTACCTGCAGCTTTGGCCATCGTTAGGAGAACCTTCTCACGCCAATACTTTAATGGAAGGACTAGGAAATGAATCCAAACAAGCTTCTTTACAATATACTTTACATGAATACTAAAATCAGGTCTCCAAAGATGGAACTTGATATGTAATACCCCGCTTCTTAAACCAGGTCTAATTTCGCGGTTGAACCGGTTTAACCATGCAGGAACCGAGCCAGAGGAAATTAGAGCGGGTTCCTTATGGGCTATGATGGCACGGGTGACCTTAAACACCGGCTGGCCCGACAAGTCCGAGCTAGTGCCAGAAGAGACGGGAGTGCCCAAACCGTGTACGTGCACCTACCATAAGGCCATGTACGGATAAAAGAAGGTATTATATCTGTATTTTAAGGATATACGTATGCTACATCGTATGCCAGGGGTGGGGTTCGTGCCGAGGCCCGAACCCTATCAAAATCCCAAGTTTTGGCCCTCAGGTGGGCGGACAGGTGGGTGCACCCACCCACCTGAGTGACCCATCCATATACACTATTCACTTATTTAGAAATTATATATATAGCTTTATGACTTTATTTTCTTTCCATTTATGACCCCCGTACGTTGGTGAGGATAGTAAAGAGGAGAGAGAAAAGAAAGGGAAGGAGAAAGGAAGAAAAGGAAAAGGAAGAAAAGAGGGATTTCAGCGGCGCCGAAGCTCGATCTTCCCATTCCGGCGCCGGGAGAGTGATCTTCAACTTTAGATCTACAGTTAGAGGTAAGCAAAGTTGGGTTTTGTGAACATTCACCATACCCAAGCTTTAAACTTTTGATTCGAGTATGGTTTCTTGAGATCTTGTAAATCCCCTTTGAAATGATGAATCTAAGGTTTAATAGATGATTTATGTGTTGATCTTGAAGGATTTGAAGAGGTATTGACAAGGTGGAAGAAGCATTGTGGGGTTTGAAGTGATTTGGAGGGTTTGAAGTCGTTCTTGAGCAAAGAAGGTAAGATGGTTTCCCATCACTTGAATCTAACCTAGATCTAGGTTAGAACCATCCTATAGGACCTTGAAGGTGTGAGGAATGGGTTGGGAAAAGCCCCATTTGAATCCCCAAAGAATGGAGAAAGTTGGGAAGAAATAGGGTGTTTCCTGCCAAGACCGGTGGGTGTAATCGGTGGGCCCCTACCCGCCTGTGGGCACCCACCTGAGAAGGCAGGGGGGCCTTCGGGCCCAACCAGTGGGCCCAATCGACGGGCCAACCGGCGGGCCATCCTACCCGCCGGTCCTAGCAGGGGCCCCTGGCCCAACCGGCGGGTGGAACCGGCGGGCCATACCGACGGGCCCCTACCCGCCAGTCCCAACCGGTGGGTAGGACCGGTGGGCCAGACTGCCCACCTGTCTGACCCACCCGTGTGGCCCCGAGGGTGATCCTTATGTCCGATTGGACCCAAATTAGACGTGTGACTTTCTTTCGACGTTCTAAACATGATTTTATCATCGGATCGTGTTAATTTTGATTCTAAAATGGTGAAGTGCTAACCCTGCTCAACTATGTTAGGTTCACCAAATCCTACCCGATTCGCACCGGATCTCACCTATCCCGAATGAGAATCCTTATACGCTACAGGTAAGTGGGAAGAGGACGTTTGGCCTTGTTTGAAGGCATTGTTTGGCATTCATTTAATTATATCTAGTCTAGTCATGCCATCATGAATATGCTATGTAGTTTAGTCATTCCTCACATTGTTATGCATATGTGCTATGTTTACTTTCTAAATGCCAATTGAATGAGATGTTTATATGTTGAATGTGGACATCATGGTGCATGATGCATTGATAGACTAGATGCCGTAGTCGGCCTGGAAACGAGTGCATTGGTGGCCCGTGGAATAGGACACGGAGGCACTATGCAATCGTACTATTGTCATATAGGAGCATGCGGTATTAGGATTCTCACCATCCCTTGCTACGACCCTTTCCAACAGGGGTTAAGGTGTTGGGTTATCATTTGGGGGGAAGCAGTGGTCGCGGTCATCGGGTCACTGTGGCGGTTAGACATAACGCCCGACGGGTTATGAAGGACAGTCGGCAACCCCGGTGGTACATTCAAGAGGGCCAATCATACTGCTTTTAAATTGTTGGAGTCAACACCTTTACTTTCAGTCATTTACATTTCTGTTGAGAGCTGGTGGATGGCATTGTCTTTACTTTTTTGGGTAGTCACGGTGGGCCTTCTCTGACAACCCTATGGGCGTATCGCGGGAGGGAGTTCGCAGCTCGTACCCAGAGTATACGCGCACTGTGGTTGTAGTAGCACTAAAACCAAGGACTTAGTAATGTTGCTTAGGTGGATGTGATTTAAAATGTATAGCATGGCATGTAGTGCATATGATGTGTTGTGATGTGTGGAATGCTGTGTGGTCCATCTTTCTACTTACTGAGCTAGTGAGCTCATCCCACGTGTACACCCCTTTTTAGATGATTTTACAGGTCATATATCTGAGGAGCATGGGGTGGGTCCCACAGTCGAGTTTCCTAATGAGGACTGGTGGACCCCTGAGGAGTTAGAGCATGACACTGACTACTTATGCGAGAGTTGTGCTGTGGGACAGCAGTTCTGAGGCTGAGCTGAGCTCTACTACGTGATGCCGAGCTGGACTCAACCCTTGATGCCGAGCTGAGCTCTAGCCTTGATATCGAGCCGAGCTGTGTACTCTGATTATTTTGGTGGATTTCCTTATGTACTTGATATTTGAAATTTATTCTTTTTGTGTAAATATCATGCCTTCAGGCCTAAATGTATATAATTATTGTATCACTATCCAGGTATCAAGTATTATGGGATTATTCATAGGTAAAACTTAGTCTTCCGCTGATCTGAGGAGTTTATATTAGTTGTGTGTATGCTGTGGTGGAATACAGTATCTGATGATCCTGGCAGGTTTGGGTTAACTGGTGTTAACTCGGTCACTGGCCCGGTTCAGTGTGAACGGGGTGTGACAAACGGTGGTATCAGAGCGTGATGCTCTGCTCCACTCACAGCATACCATTAGAATCCCGTAGACCCTATAATAGGGAAATGGGGATTGGGTTAATATAAAAGCTTTAAAGATTAAAAGCCAAAGAAAGAAAGTATAAAAAGGGGTTGCATTATATGTTGCATTCATGGCATGCGTGAGTATAGATAAAAGGTAATTAGGTTGGTAATATAACCTATAAAGTACTAGTTTAACGAAATTTTAGCAGCATAACGGCGTAAAATGGGATTTCCAAAAATTTTATACACAACACCTGATAAACGACATATTCCATACAACAAAGATAAAAAGTAACAGGAACCATCACAATCAAACTATATAAGAACTCAACAAATAAAAGCACCACAGAGAAAATCACTATCAAAAGATATTATTCCATAAATAAGCCCAGTTACAGTACAAATACAAGGAATGAGAATAAATGAAGTATACAATAAGGTCTACAAAAAGAGAAAATGGATAAACAGCCGGTGTGGGCAAGCTAAGCCCTCACTGGTCATCGTCGTCGTCATCGATGATCACCACGTTCGTCGGAGGCCTGGAGTTGACGTTGAGGCGGTGATCGTAATAGTCAAACCTCGCGTTCACCAGCCGTACCTCCCTCCGAAGCCAGTCAAAATCTGCTGAGATAGCGTTGGCCGTGGTGTCCAAGTCCTGACCCAGCCTGAGGAAGGAATCCTCCAAGGTGGCCTGCCTCTCCAGGATGCGTTCCTCCCTGGAGGCACTCTCGTCCAGCCGTCTCAGTAGCTGAACCTGGCCATCCTGCAAGGCCCGCATGGAGGACATCATGCCCTTGAAGTCGTAGACACCACTCCCAGGTGGTGGGGCTCTATGTGGTGAGGCTGCAGCTCTGGAAGAACTGGGACCAGGACCTCTTGACTCCTGAGGCGCCTCCTCAGGGATGCCATCACCCACCAGATCATCCCCCTCATCCTGAGGAACGTAGTCCTCATCCTCCTCGCTGGACTCCTCCTCCATGAGGACATCCTCCATAGGGGCAGCCCTCCTACCCCTACCTCTCTGAGCTCCTGCTCTCGGAGGTGAATCCATGAGGGTGTGGAGACCCATCCTCAGGAGGTTACTCCGGTCAAACCTATCAGTCGGAGTCTTCCCCTCCTCGCCGCTCAAGTCCACCCCGAAGAACTCGAAGATCCTAGTAAGGATCCTGCCATAAGGGAATCCTCCATCCTCAGGGTGGGAAGTGTGGTGCTCCATCGTCCTGAGAATGATGTAGGGGAGGCACAAGTGCTCGACACCTCCCTCTGCAGCCGTGTAAATGCAGAAAGCAATGAAAGCCGCCATGAAACCCACCTGGTTCCGATGACCTCCTTTGGGGAGCAGGTTGAACTGGACCAACCGGGAAAATAAGCGAACCTCAGGGTAGAAAGACGTCTTGGACTCCGGACGGGTACTGTTGCCGCAGATGGTCTCGTAGATGAAGTCCGACGTCGCCAGGCTCATGAACGGTCCCAGAGGCTTACTCCTGGGAGGACTGTAGTATCGGTGTCCAGCCGTCGATATACCCAGGATGCTGGCCAAGGCACCCACCGTCAACTGGATGTCCACCCCCTTCACCAAGCTGCTAATGGTGAACTCCCCATACGGATACGACACCTCCAGGTTGCAATAGAACTGACGGACTAGCTGCTTGTAGTAGGGTCGGTCTACGTGAAGAATAGAGTCCCAGCCCAATGCTGAGAACCTCTCCTGAAGCCGAGCCTTGTGGAAGTCCTCGACTACCACGGTCTTCTCCATCATCACTGACCCCTTCAGGAAGTTGGGCCAGTTGGCTGCTGCCTCTGCACTAAGGAAGTGCTCCTCATCATAGTCTGAATGGTCAGATCGGGCAGGTCCGGGTCTCCCTGTGCGAGGGGCTGAAGAGCTAGTCTCCGCACTCTTCCGCTTAGAAGCGGTGGTCTTGCGTCGAGCGCCAGAGGAAGATGGTCCTTTGCCGGTGCGAGATGACATCCTAGCAATAAGAAAAGAAAGTGGGGTTAGTAAGTAATGGAAAATGACAGCATTAAAAAGGGGAAATCCAAAACCAAATTCATGCAAAATGGAAACGGCGACAAGCTAGGAATGATAGGGAACCTATGGACATGATGCACGGTAGGTGACAACGCAGAGAAACATGCCAAAACAGTAAAATGACAGCAAAAGCAAAGAGCATAAATAACACGAGGGGATTCAATTCCAATGCGCAAATTCGAACATAATGGAGAACAACTGGAAACCATAGGACTAAGACGAAATGCCATAGTAGCGGGATCATGAAAGTGCAAGAACATACCCAAATAGACTATGGAGTTCCATGAATACAAGTATGGGATGAAAATCAAGGAAACCAATACAAAAAGAGGGGTTTTCATGGAAATACATGGGGATTCCAAGCATAATGGATGATTCATGAAATCTAAAGCATATCAAGCACAAAACAAGTGAAATGCATCACAAAGGAATCATCAATTGGAGAAAAGGATCAAAAAATTTAAGAAACCCCCAAAATTGGGAACCTAGGGCACGAATTGGGGTTTTCTCCAAATGAAGAGATAAAATTCCTATAAACTACAAACGACCATAGTAGAAGCATCACAATCACATGGAAATGCTATTCTATGGAGAAAAATATGGAAAGACAACCTAAAGTGAAGCCTACACATGCATTTTACCCCAAATGGAAAATTCTGAGAAAAGAGAAGAAGAAACTAACTTGAGGTAAAGGGAGAGTTAAACCTTCTCAAAAGCACCGAGTTGATGAGTAGACTCGCGAGTAGAAGCGCCAAGGAGACCTCCAAGATCGCCCAAGGAAGAGAGGGAGAGAGAGAAAGGAGTTGGGGAAAGAGACAAGACAGAACAGGGTCTGTAGGGCCCTGTTCGTGTTTTTACACGGGCAGGACCGGCGGGTCCAATCGACGGGCCCCTACCCGCCGGTCCCACCCGTTGGTTTGCACTAGGATTGGCGGGCTCGACCGACGGGCCCCTACCAGTCGGTGCAGCCCACCGGTTGTGACAATTTGGGGAAAATTTTGAAGATTTTTTTTCCCTTCTCTCCTCCTAGCAAGATTACATTGATTATTACTATTTCTATTATTCCTATGATTAATGTGCTATGGTCAAGTGGGACCATTGACATATCTGTTGGGGCCTTTGCCCTGTATCTTGGAATTAAGCTGCGGTTATTTATAGGCTATCATACACTACAACACCTTATGTGATGGCATAAACTTGTGTGCCAAAATCAATTCTACGGTGTTTAACCAGTATGGTGTGTGATATGTTCCAGGTACAGGAATACGATGGTACGTACTAGATCCGGTAGTAATGCCCGAGGTACCTCGCGGGGTCCTCGTCCGGTCGGTCGACCACAAAATCCCAGGAGGTCCCGCTCTGTGGGGCAAACCTCACCTCCACCACCTCCAGAGACCCTTGGTCAGGGTGAGGCACATGGGGACCCACCTATGACTACACTCCTGGACCCTCCACCGGTTATCACATCGGGAGATGTTGCTACTATAATTCAGCAGTCCCAACAAGCTTTTCAGCAACAAATGCTTCAGCAACAGCAAGCATTTATGACTGCTATCCAGCAACAGTTGGACTTTTCTCAACCGGGTCAACCTCCCCGGGTACTCACTCCACAGGACCCGCCTGTAGGGTCAGGAACGGGACCACAAGTGGGGGGTACACCCCCAATCCCACCATTCGGTGTTCCTCAGTATGGGATGCCTCCTCCGTACTCCTACTATCCTGCCTATGCTCCTAACTTCCCGGCGGCGAGTAATACGTCAAGGGTAGTGGAGTCATTCAAGAGGAACTTACCACCTGTATTCTCTAAGGTGGGGAGTGATCCTCTGGAACCGGATCAGTGGATCCAAGAATTAGAGAAGATATTTGAGTGCTTGAGTGCACGGATGCACAGAAACTCATTTGTGCTGGGTTGCAACTCAAGAAAGAGGCAAATTCTTGGTGGCAAGCCTCCAAGCCTATATTGTTGGCTGCTCATCCAGAACCCACTTGGGAGCAGTTCAAGGAGTTGTTCTTGGACAACCATTATCCTCGCAGTTTCAGAGACCGAAAGGAGACTGAGTTCATGGCCTTAGCTCAAGGAGGTAAGACTGTCCTTGAGTACTAACAACAATTCGAGAGTTTGTTCCATTTTTCCCCAAGGCATATGAGGACAGCTGAAGAGAAGGCAGCAAGGTTCCTAAAAGGCCTAAAAGCATCTATTGGGTCTGTACTTGAGGTTTTAGATTTGACCGAATATGGTCAGATTGTGTAGAAGGCCAAGACCATGGAAGATAAGCAAAAGGGTGAACAGTCCCTCACCCCTGGACTGTGGAAGAGAACAAATCCATTCCCAGATATGGGAAATTCCTCCAAAGCAAACTGCAGATCATACAGTTCTGGGCCTATGTATAGGCAGCCCTATAGGCCATCTGGCTACCCTCCTAGACTAGTTGGTGATTCGGGTTCCACCTCTATTCACCCGAACACAAGTGTGGCACCTACAACTCCAAGGCCACCTCGACCTCCATCTGCAACGGGTCAAGTGCAGAGGCGCCCCGCTCCAGTTCCAACATCTCAGATTCGTTGCTTCAACTGCCATTCATATGGGCATTATGCGAAAGACTGTCGGGCCAGACCAGCCTTGCCATCCAGTCAGCCCTCTACGTACCGACCTCCCTTACCTCGAGGGAATCACCCGCAAGGAAGGATGTATGCTCTATCAACCAAGGAAGCTGAGGCCAGTACAGAAGTAGTAGCAGGTAAATTTTAAATTAAGAAATTCATTATGATTAATATTGATGACCTGCTGAAATTATATGCATTGTTATACTAGGTATCCTACCCATATCAGGCATA